>NC_073246.2:2722500-2725313 GCF_029281585.2 Gorilla gorilla gorilla
CGGGGTTCTATCATGTTGCCCACGCTGGTCTCGAACTCCTCTTCTCACGCAATCCGCCTGCCTGCCTCGGCCGCCCACACTGCTGCTATGACAGGCGTGAGACACTGCACCTGGCTCATTCTATAGTTGCCTGCCTGCCTGCCTGTCTATCAATCGTCTTCTTTTGAGGACGGATGTGCTCTCGCTTTGGTGTCCATGCTCTGGGCACACGTGATCTCTTTTTAAACTTCTATGATGATTATTATTGTAGGTGTCATCTCACATGTCCGAGTGATCGCAAACTTTTAGGCTCCAGAGATCCTCCCGCATCGGCCTCCCGGAGTGCTGTGATGACACGCGTGGGCACGGTACGCTCTGGTCATGTTTGTCATGGGTCGGTTCTTTCCGTGTTTGATACGGGGACTGCGAACAAATAAAATGTGGAGACGCGTCTCACCGATCCGCCTTTTCTTTTTTTTTCTTTTCTCCTTAGACGGAGTTTCACTCTTGTCGCCCAGGGTGGAGGACGATGGCGCGATGTCGGCTCACCGCACCCTCCGCCTCCCAGGTTCGAGTGATTCTCCTGCCTCAGCCTTCACGAGTAGCTGGAATGACAGCAATGAGCCATCGTGCCCGGCTAGGTTTTCTAGTTTTAGTACACATGGGGTTTCTCCATCTTAGTCAGGCTGGTCTTCAACTTCCGACCGTTGGAGAATTTTAACTTTCTTGGTGGTTGTTTTTCTTTTCTTTTCTCTTCTTTTCTTTTCTTTTCTTTCCTTCTCCTTCCCCCCCCCCACCCCCCCTTGTCCTCCTCCTCCTCCTCCTCCTCCTCCTCCTCCTCCTCCTCCTCCTCCTCCTCCTCCTCCTCCTGCTCTTTCATTTCTTTCAGCTGGGCTCTCCTACTTGTGTTGCTCTGTTACTCACGCTGGTCTCAAACTCCTGGCCTTGACACTTCTCCCGTCACATCCGCCGTCTGGTTGTTGAAATGAGCATCTCTCGTCAAATGGAAAAGATGAAAGAAATAAACACGAAGACGAAAAGCACGGTGTGAAGGTTTCTCTTGCCGTCTCCCAGGGTGTACCTTGGACCCAGAAACACGTTGGGAGCTTGGCTGAGTGAGTGGGTTTTCGGTGCTGAAACCTCCCGAGGGCCTCCTTCCCTCTCCCCCTTGTCCCCGCTTCTCCCCCAGCCGAGGCTCCCACCGCCGCCCTGGCATTTTCCATAGGAGAGGTATGGGAGAGGACTGACGCGCCTTCCACATCTATATCCTGCCGGACGTCTCTGGCTCGGCGTGCCCCACCGGCTACCTGCCACCTTCCAGGGAGCTCTGAGGCGGATGCGCCCCCCCCTTCCCCGTCAGGTCCCGCTACCCTCCCCCGGCTGGCCGTTGCCGGGCGACCCCAGGGGAACCGCGTGGACGCTGCCTTCGGATCCTACGGCGAAGACTTCCACCGGATGCCCCCGGGTGGGCCGGATGGGATGAGACTGGACCACCCCGGACCGGTGCTGTTCTTGGGAGTGGGTTGACGTACAGGGTGGACTGGCAGCCCCAGCATTGTAAAGGGTGCACGGGTATGGAAATGTCACGTAGGATGCCCTCCTTCCCTTCGGTCTGCCTTCAGCTGCCTCAGGCGTGAAGACAACTTCCCATCGGAACCTCTTTTCTTCCCTTTCTCCAGCACGCAGATGAGACGCATGAGAGGGAGAAACAGCTCAATAGATACTGCTGACCTTCATTTGTGGAATCCTCAGTCATCTACACACAAGACAGGTGACTAGGCAGGGACACAGATCAAACACTATTTCCGGGTCCTCGTGGTGGGGATTGGTCTCTCTCTCTCTCTCTCGCACGCACGCACGCACGCACACACACACACACACACACACACAGTTTCCATATCTAGTTCGCAAAGCACACTCACTTCCCCTTTTCACGGTACGCAGGCTGAGTAAAACCCACCCCACCCTCCACCCGTTGGCTGACGAAACCCCTTCTCTACAATGTATGAAAAAGATGATCTGGGCCGGGCACGCTGGCTCACGCCTGTCATTCCGGCACTTTGGGAGGCCGAGGCGGGTGGATCGCTTGGGGCCCGGAGTTCGAGACCGGGCTGGCCGACGTGGCGAAACCCCGTCTCTCTGAAAAATAGAACGATGAGCCGGGCCTGGTGGCGTGGGCTTGGAATCACGACCGCTCGGGAGACTGGGGGCGGGCGAGTTGTTCCAACCGGGGAGGCCGAGGTTGCGATGAGCTGAGGTCGTGCCGTGGCAATCCAGCCTGGATGACGGAGCGAGACCCTGTCTCGATAGAATCGTGATGTTTTTAGAAGGTGAGTTGTGCGTGGTGATGGCCGCCTGGAGTCGCAGCTACTCGGGAGGCTGAGATAAGGAGAAGATCACTTGAGGCCCCACAGGTCGAGGCTTCGGTCGTCCGTGACCCACTGTATCCTGGTCAGTCACCGGTCAAGGAGATAGGCCCCCTCCCCGTTTGCTTTTCTTTTCTTCCCTTCTCTTTTCTTCTCTTTTCTTTTTTCCTTCTTTCCTTCTTTCTTTCTTCTCTTTCTTTCTTTCTTTCTTTCTTTCTTTCTTTCTTCCTTCCTTCCCCTCTTTCTTTCCTGCCTTACTGCCTTCCTGCGTTTCTTCTTTTCTTCTTTCCTCCCTTCCTCCCTTCCTTCTTTCCTCCCGCCTCAGCCTCCCAAAGTGCTGGGATGACTGGCGTGAGGCACCATGCCTGCTTGGCCTAAAGAGACCGTCTTGGAAAGTGAGACACAGAGAGCGCCTTCCAGTGATCTCATTGACTGATAAAAAGACGGCATCTCGCTCCGTCACCCCAG
>NC_073246.2:3725313-3752813 GCF_029281585.2 Gorilla gorilla gorilla
TTCTCTCTCTCCCCTCCCTCCCTCCCTCCCTCCCTCCCTCCCTCCCTCCCTCCCTCCCTCCCTCCCTCTCTCCCTCCCTCCCTCCTCCCTCTCTCCCTCTCTCCCTCTCTCCCTCTCCCTCTCCCTCTCCCTCTCTCTCCCTCCCCCTCCCCCTCCCCCTCCCCCTCCCCCTCCCCCTCCCCCTCCCCCTCCGTCTCTGTCTCTGTCTCTCGAGTCTCTTCCTTTCCTTGGTGCTTTCTCGGCTCGTGAGACTTAGCCGGTGTCTCGCCGTGTCCCGGGTCGACCAGCCGGCCTTCTCGACCGAACGGCGGGCAGGAGTGCCCGACCCGGGCCCGGAACGTCCGCGTCCCGGTCGGAACCTCCGGGATCGACCGGCTGCCGCCCGCGAGCTCCGGACTTAGCCGGCGGCTCGCCGCTGAACGCTGCGGCGCACCGATGCGAGGGTGTCGATTCCCGTTCAAGCGCCGGCGGTCTTCACCGGCCTCGGCCTTCGGTGGAGCTGGGACCACGCGGAACTCCCTCTCCTACATTTTTCTCAGCCCCACTGCGAGTTTGCGTCCGCGGGACTTTTAAGAGGGAGTCACTGTTGCCGTCAGCCGGTAACACTTCCTCCTGTTTTGCTTTTGGTTTGGCCTTGCGGTTTTCTTTTTTTTCTTTCTTTCTTTCTTTTACTTTCTTTCTTCTCTCTCTCCCCTCCTCCCTCCCTCCCTCCCTCCCTCCCTCCCTCCCTCCCTCCCTCTCTCTCTCTCTCTCTCTCTCTCTCTCCCTCTCTCTCTCTCTCTCTCCCTCTCCCTCCCTCCCTCCCTCCCTCCCCCACTCTCCCTCCCTCCCTCCCTCCCTCCCCCCACCCTCCCTCCCTCCCCCCTCCCCCCGCTCCCTCTCTCTCTCTTTCCTTCCTTGGTGCCTTCTCGGCTCACTGCTGCCGCTGCCTGTGCCTCCACGGTTCAAGCAAACAGCAATTTTTGTATTTCGAGTAAAGACGGGATTTCACCATATTGGCCGGGCCGGTCTCGAACTCCCGACCTAGTGATCCGCCCGCCTCGGCCTCCCAAAGACTGCTGGGAGTACAGGCGTGAGCCACCACGCCCGGCCGATTCCTTCCTTTTTTTCAATCTTATTTTCTGAACGCTGCCGTGTGTGTATGAACATACATTTACACACACACAGTGATAAAACTATGTAAATGATACTTCCATAATACGTTTATATTATGTTACTTTTAATGGATGAATATGTATTAAAAACCCATTTCATTTACATACACGTGTGTATGTATATCCTTCCTCCCTCCCTTCCTTCCATTTATTATTTGTTAATACTTTTCGTGTATTTATGTTCTTTTCTTTTGGGGCTGGCCCGCCTGGTCTTCTCACTCTGGGCTCTGGTGACCTCAGCCTCCCAAATACCTGGGACTACAGGGATCTCTTCAGCCCGGGAGGGAGAGGCTAACGTGGGCTGTGATGGCGCACTTCCACTCCAGCTTACGTGAGGTGGGGTGGGGTGCGGGTGGGGTGGGGTGCAGAGAAAACAATTGATTGCGATCTTAATTGCCTTTTAGCTTCATTCATACCCTCTTATTTGCTTGTTTATTCTCATGGGTTATTCTATGTCGTTGTCATGTTCATCGTTTGCTTGCCTGCTTCCTTGCTTGTTTATTTCCTTCCCTCCCTCCCTCCCTCCCTCCCTCCCTCCCTCCCTCCCTCCCTCCCTCCCTCCCTCCCTCCCTTACTGGCAGGGTCTTCCTCTGCCTCTGCCGCCCAGGATCACCCCAACCTCAACGCTTTGGACCGACCGAACGGTCGTCCTGCCTCTGATCCCTCCCATCCCCATTACCTGAGACTACAGGCACGCACCACCACACCGGTTGACTTTTAGGTGGTTTCTCATGTTTTCCGTAGGTTGGTAGGTATGTATGTATGTGTGTAGGTAGGTATGTATGTATGTACGTATGTATGTATGTATGTATGTGAGTGAGACGGGTTTCGGGGTTCTATCATGTTGCCCACGCTGGTCTCGAACTCCTCTTCTCACGCAATCCGCCTGCCTGCCTCGGCCGCCCACACTGCTGCTATGACAGGCGTGAGACACTGCACCTGGCTCATTCTATAGTTGCCTGCCTGCCTGCCTGTCTATCAATCGTCTTCTTTTGAGGACGGATGTGCTCTCGCTTTGGTGTCCATGCTCTGGGCACACGTGATCTCTTTTTAAACTTCTATGATGATTATTATTGTAGGTGTCATCTCACATGTCCGAGTGATCGCAAACTTTTAGGCTCCAGAGATCCTCCCGCATCGGCCTCCCGGAGTGCTGTGATGACACGCGTGGGCACGGTACGCTCTGGTCATGTTTGTCATGGGTCGGTTCTTTCCGTGTTTGATACGGGGACTGCGAACAAATAAAATGTGGAGACGCGTCTCACCGATCCGCCTTTTCTTTTTTTTTCTTTTCTCCTTAGACGGAGTTTCACTCTTGTCGCCCAGGGTGGAGGACGATGGCGCGATGTCGGCTCACCGCACCCTCCGCCTCCCAGGTTCGAGTGATTCTCCTGCCTCAGCCTTCACGAGTAGCTGGAATGACAGCAATGAGCCATCGTGCCCGGCTAGGTTTTCTAGTTTTAGTACACATGGGGTTTCTCCATCTTAGTCAGGCTGGTCTTCAACTTCCGACCGTTGGAGAATTTTAACTTTCTTGGTGGTTGTTTTTCTTTTCTTTTCTCTTCTTTTCTTTTCTTTTCTTTCCTTCTCCTTCCCCCCCCCCCCACCCCCCCTTGTCCTCCTCCTCCTCCTCCTCCTCCTCCTCCTCCTCCTCCTCCTCCTCCTCCTCCTCCTCCTCCTGCTCTTTCATTTCTTTCAGCTGGGCTCTCCTACTTGTGTTGCTCTGTTACTCACGCTGGTCTCAAACTCCTGGCCTTGACACTTCTCCCGTCACATCCGCCGTCTGGTTGTTGAAATGAGCATCTCTCGTCAAATGGAAAAGATGAAAGAAATAAACACGAAGACGAAAAGCACGGTGTGAAGGTTTCTCTTGCCGTCTCCCAGGGTGTACCTTGGACCCAGAAACACGTTGGGAGCTTGGCTGAGTGAGTGGGTTTTCGGTGCTGAAACCTCCCGAGGGCCTCCTTCCCTCTCCCCCTTGTCCCCGCTTCTCCCCCAGCCGAGGCTCCCACCGCCGCCCTGGCATTTTCCATAGGAGAGGTATGGGAGAGGACTGACGCGCCTTCCACATCTATATCCTGCCGGACGTCTCTGGCTCGGCGTGCCCCACCGGCTACCTGCCACCTTCCAGGGAGCTCTGAGGCGGATGCGCCCCCCCCTTCCCCGTCAGGTCCCGCTACCCTCCCCCGGCTGGCCGTTGCCGGGCGACCCCAGGGGAACCGCGTGGACGCTGCCTTCGGATCCTACGGCGAAGACTTCCACCGGATGCCCCCGGGTGGGCCGGATGGGATGAGACTGGACCACCCCGGACCGGTGCTGTTCTTGGGAGTGGGTTGACGTACAGGGTGGACTGGCAGCCCCAGCATTGTAAAGGGTGCACGGGTATGGAAATGTCACGTAGGATGCCCTCCTTCCCTTCGGTCTGCCTTCAGCTGCCTCAGGCGTGAAGACAACTTCCCATCGGAACCTCTTTTCTTCCCTTTCTCCAGCACGCAGATGAGACGCATGAGAGGGAGAAACAGCTCAATAGATACTGCTGACCTTCATTTGTGGAATCCTCAGTCATCTACACACAAGACAGGTGACTAGGCAGGGACACAGATCAAACACTATTTCCGGGTCCTCGTGGTGGGGATTGGTCTCTCTCTCTCTCTCTCGCACGCACGCACGCACGCACACACACACACACACACACACAGTTTCCATATCTAGTTCGCAAAGCACACTCACTTCCCCTTTTCACGGTACGCAGGCTGAGTAAAACCCACCCCACCCTCCACCCGTTGGCTGACGAAACCCCTTCTCTACAATGTATGAAAAAGATGATCTGGGCCGGGCACGCTGGCTCACGCCTGTCATTCCGGCACTTTGGGAGGCCGAGGCGGGTGGATCGCTTGGGGCCCGGAGTTCGAGACCGGGCTGGCCGACGTGGCGAAACCCCGTCTCTCTGAAAAATAGAACGATGAGCCGGGCCTGGTGGCGTGGGCTTGGAATCACGACCGCTCGGGAGACTGGGGCGGGCGAGTTGTTCCAACCGGGGAGGCCGAGGTTGCGATGAGCTGAGGTCGTGCCGTGGCAATCCAGCCTGGATGACGGAGCGAGACCCTGTCTCGATAGAATCGTGATGTTTTTAGAAGGTGAGTTGTGCGTGGTGATGGCCGCCTGGAGTCGCAGCTACTCGGGAGGCTGAGATAAGGAGAAGATCACTTGAGGCCCCACAGGTCGAGGCTTCGGTCGTCCGTGACCCACTGTATCCTGGTCAGTCACCGGTCAAGGAGATAGGCCCCCTCCCCGTTTGCTTTTCTTTTCTTCCCTTCTCTTTTCTTCTCTTTTCTTTTTTTCCTTCTTTTTCTTTCTTTCTTTCTTTCTTTCTTTCTTTCTTTCTTTCTTTCTTTCTTTCTTCCTTCCTTCCCCTCTTTCTTTCCTGCCTTACTGCCTTCCTGCGTTTCTTCTTTTCTTCTTTCCTCCCTTCCTCCCTTCCTTCTTTCCTCCCGCCTCAGCCTCCCAAAGTGCTGGGATGACTGGCGTGAGGCACCATGCCTGCTTGGCCTAAAGAGACCGTCTTGGAAAGTGAGACACAGAGAGCGCCTTCCAGTGATCTCATTGACTGATTTAGAGACGGCATCTCGCTCCGTCACCCCAGCAGTGGTGCCACCATAACTCACTCCCTGCAGCGTGGACGCTCCTGGACTCGAGCGATCCTTCCACCTCAGCCTCCAGAGTACAGAACCTGGGACCGCAGGCACGCGCCACTGTGCCCACACTATTTTTAATTATTTTTTCCCCCCCGAGACAGAGTCTCCCTCTCGTGGCCTAGACTGCGGTGCGGTGGCGCCATCTTGGCTCACCGCAACCTCTGCCTCCCGGTTTCAAGCGATTCTCCTGCATCGGCCTCCTGAGTAGCTGGGATGGCGGGCATGCGCCGCCACGTCTGGCTGATTTTGTATTTTTAGTGGAGACGGGGCTTCTCCATGTTGATCGGGCTGGTCTCAAACTCCCGACCTCAGGTGATCCGCCCTCCCCGGCCTCCGGAAGTGCTGGGATGACAGGCGTGGGCCACCGCGCCCGGCCTTCATTTTTAAATGTTTTCCCACAGACGGGGTCTCATCATTTCGTTGCAACCCTCCCGCCCGGCGTCTCAAAGTGCTGGCGTGACGTGCGTGAGCCACTGCGCCTGGACTCCGGGGAATGATTCACGATCGCTGTACTCATCTTTCTTTCTTTCTTTCTTTCTTTCTTTCTTTCTTTCTTTCTTTCTTATTTATTGATGAATTATTTTATGATTTATTTGTGTACTTATTTTCAGACGGAGTCTCGCTCTGGGCGGGGCGGGGCGAGGCGAGGCGAGGCACAGCGCATCGCTTTGGAAGCCGCGGCAACGCCTTTGAAAGCCCCATTCATATGCACAGAGCCTTATTCCCTTCCTGGAGTTGGAGCTCATGCCTTCCATAGCCTTGGGCTTCTCTCCATTCGGAAGCTTTGACAGGCGCAACCCCACCCAGAGGCTGGCTGCGGCTGAGGATTAGGGGGTGTGTTGGGGCTTGAAAAGTGGGTCCCCTAGTTTTGATACCTCAGCCGACACATCCGCCGACCACCATCGCTTTCTCGCCCTCTGAGATCCCCCGCCTCCACCGCCTTGCAGGCTCACCTCTTACTTTCATTTCTTTCTTCCTTTCTTGCGTTTGAGGAGGGGGTGCGGGAATGAGGGTGTGTGTGGGGAGGGGGTGCGGGGTGGGGACGGAGGAGAGCGTCCTAAGGGTCGATTTAGTGTCATGCCTCTTTCACCGCCACCACCGAAGCTGAAAGCAACGATCCGCTAACTACCGCGTGTTCTCATCTAGAAGTGGGAACTTACAGATGAGAGTCCTTGCATGGGCAGAACGAGGGGGACCAGGGACGCGGAAGCCTGCTTGGCGGAGGAGGGGTGCGAGGAGAGACACCTTCAGGAAAAAAAACAAAACACGAATACTGTCGGACACAGCACTGACTACCCGGGTGATGAAATCATCTGCACACTGAACACCCCCGTCACAAGTTTACCTATGTAACAATCTTGCTCATGTATGCTTGAACCACAAATAAAAGGGGGGGGAGAGAGAGACAGAGAGAGAGAGAGAGGTAAAACGAAACACCACCTCCTTGACCTGAGTCAGGGGGTTTCTGGCCTTTTGGGAGAACGTTCAACAACAATGCAGTATTTGGGCCTGTTCTTTTGTTTTTCTTCTTTTCTTTCTTTTTTTTGGACTGAGTCTCTCTCGCTCTGTCACCCAGGCTGCGGTGCAGTGGCGCTCTCTCGGCTCACTGAAACCTCTGCTTCCCGGGTTCCAGTGATTCTTCTCCGGGTAGCTGGGATTACAGGCGCGCACCATGACGGCCGGCTCGTATTTCTATTTTTAGTAGAGACGGGGTTTCTCCATGTTGGCCATGCTGGTCTCGAACTCCTGACCTCAAATGATCCGCCTTCCTGGGCCTCCCAAGGTGCTGGGACGACAGGCCTGTGCCGCCGGGATTTCAGCCTTTAAAAGCGCGGGCCCTGCCAACTTTCGCTGCGGCCCTTACGCTCAGAATGACGTGTCCTCTCTGCCCTAGGTTGACTCCTTGAGTCCCCTAGGCCATTGCACTGTAGCCTGGGCAGCAAGAGCCAAACTCCGTTCCCCCACCTCCCCACGCAAAAACTAACTAACTAACTAAACTAACTAACTAACTAAAATCTCTACACGTCACCTCTAAGTGTGTGTTCCCGTGAGTGATTTCTAAGAAATGGCACTGTACACTGAACGCAGTGGCTCACGTCTGTCATCCCGAGGTCAGGAGTTCGAGACCAGCCCGGCCAACGTGGTGAAACCCCGTCTCTACTGAAAATACGAAATTCAGTCAGGCGCCGTGGGGCAGGCACCTGTCATCCCAGCTACTCGGGAGGCTGGGGCGGAAGAATTGCTTGAACCTGGCAGGCAGAGGTTGCAGTGACCCAAGATCGCGCCACTGCACTACAGCCTGGGCGACAGAGTGAGACTCAGTCTCCAGATAAATACATACATACATACATACATACATACATACATACATACATACATACATCATACAAGAAAGACAAAAAGAAAAGAAAGAGAAAATGAAAGAAAAGGCACTGTATCGCTACTGGGCTAGGACCTTCTCTCTGTCTGTTTCTCTCTGTTCGTCTCTGTCTTTCTCTCTGTGTCTCTTTCTCTGTCTGTCTGTCTGTCTGTCTCTTTCTTTCTCTCTGTCTCTGTCTTTGTCTCTCTCTCTCCCTCTCTACCTGTCTCACTGTGTCTGTCTTCTGTCTTACTCTCTTTCTCTCCCCGTCTGTCTCTCTCTCTCTCTCCCTCCCTGTCTGTTTCTCTCTCTCTCTTTATGTCTGTTTCTGTCTCTCTCTGTCTCTTTCTCTGTCTGTCTGCCCCTCTCTTTCTTTTTCTGTGTCTCTCTGTCTGTCTGTCTCTCTCTCTCTCTCTCTCTCTCTCTGTGACTATCTTCTGTCTTACTCTCTTTCTCTGCCTGTCTGTCTGTCTCTCTCTGTCTCTCCCTCCCTTTCTGTTTCTCTCTCTCTCCCTCTCTCGCTCTCTCTGTCTTTCTCTCTTTCTGTCTGTTTCTCTGTCTCTCTCTGTCCGTCTCTGTCTTTTTCTATCTGTCTGTCTCTCTCTTTCTTTCTGTCTGTCTCTGTCTCTCTCTCTCTCTCTCTGCTTGTCTCTCTCACTGTGTCTGTCTTCTGTCTTACTCTCCTTCTCTGCCTGTCCATCTGTCTGTCTGTCTGTCTCTCTCTCTCTCTCCCTCCCTTTCTGTTTCTCTCTCTCTCGCTCTCTCTCTGCCTGTTTCTCTCTTTCTCTGTCGGTCTCTGTCTGTCTCTTTCTCTCTGTCTCTGTCTCTCTCTCTCTCTGCCTGTCTCACTGTGTCTGTCTTCTGCCTTATTCTCTTTCTCTCTCTGTCTGTCTCTCTCTCTCCCTTCCTGTCTGTTTCTCTCTCTCTCTCTTTCTGCCTCTTTCTCTCTGTCTGTCTCTGTCTTTCTCTGTCTGTCTGCCTCTCTCTTTCTTTTTCTGCGTCTCTCTGTCTCTCTCTCTCTGTTCCTATCTTCTGTCTTACTCTGTTTCTCTGCCTGCCTGTCTGTCTGTCTGTCTGTCTCTCTTTCTGTCTTTCTCCCTCCCTTTCTCTTTCTCTCTCTCTGTCTGTCTCTCTTTCTGTCTGTTTCTCTCTGTCTCTCTGTCCATCTCTCTTTCTCTGTCTCCCTCTTTCTCTCTGTCTCTGCCTCTCTCTCGCTCTCTCTCTGTCTCTCTCACTGTGTGTGACTGTCTTCTGTCTTACTCTCCTTCTCTGCCTGTCCGTCTGTCTGTCTGTCTCTCCCTCTCTCTCCCTCCCTTTCTGTTTCTCTCTCTCTCTCTTTCTGTCTGTTTCTCTCTTTCTCTCTCTGTCTGTCTCTCTCTTTCTTTTTCTCTGTCTCTCTCTGCGTCTGTCTCTCTGTCTGTGCCTATCTTCTGTCTTACTCTCTTTCTCTGCCTGTCTGTCTGTCTCTCTCTCTCTGTCTGTCTCCCTCCCTCCCTCCCTCCCTGTCTGTCTGTTTCTCTCTCTGTCTCTCTCTCTCTGTCCATCTCTGTCTGTCTCTTTCTCTTTCTCTCTCTTTCTTTCTCTCTGTCTCTGTCTCTCTCTCTCTCTCTCTCTGCCTGTCTCTCTCACTGTGTCTGTCTTCTGTCTTACTCTCTTTCTCTGCCTGCCTGTCTTTCTGTCTGTCTGGCTCTCTCCCTCCATGTGTCTCTCTCTCTCTCACTCACTCTCTCTCCGTCTCTCTCTCTTTCTGTCTGTTTCTCTCTGTCTCTGTCTGTCTGTCTGTCTGTCTCTCTCTCTGTTTGTCTTTCTCCCTCCCTGTCTGTCTCTCTCTCTCTCTCTCTGTCTCTGTCTCTCTCTCTTTCTCTTTCTGTCTGTTTCTCTCTATCTCTCGCCGTCCATCTCTGTCTTTCTATGTCTCTCTCTTTCTCTGTCAGTCCGTCAGACACCCCCGTGCCGGGTAGGGCCCTGCCCCTTCCACGAAAGTGAGAAGCGCGTGCTTCGGTGCTTAGAGAGGCCGAGAGGAATCTAGACAGACGGGCCTTGCTGGGCTTCCCCACTCGGTGTATGATTTCGGGAGGTCGAGGCCGGGTCCCCGCTTGGATGCGAGGGGCATTTTCAGACTTTTCTCTCGGTCACGTCTGGCGTCCGGACTTCTCCTATTTCCCTGATAAGCTCCTCGACTTAAACATAAACGGTTAAGGCCGGACCCAACACGGCGAAACCCCGTCTCTACTAAAACTACAAAGCCGAGTCGGGAGCGGCGGGGCAGGCCCCTGTAATGCCAGCTCCTCGGGAGGCTGAGGCGGGAAAATCGCTTGAACCTGGGAGGCGGAGGCTGCAGGGAGCCGAGATCGCGCCACTGCACTATGGCCCAGGCTGTAGAGTGAGTGAGACTCTGTCTCTAAATAAATAAGCAAATTCATGAATTCATTAATTCTTTTCCCTGCTGACGGACATTCGCAGGCATCGGTTGTCTTCGGGCATCACCTAGCGGCCACTGTTATTGAAAGTCGAGGTGACACGGAGGGAGGTCTCGCCGACTTCACCGAGCCTGGGGCAACGGGTTTCTCTCTCTCCCTTCTGGAGGCCCCTCCCTCTCTCCCTCGTTGCCTAGGGAACCTCCGCCCTGGCGGGGGCCCTATTGTTCTTTGATCGGCGCTTTAGTTTTCTTTGTGTTTTGGCGCCTAGACTCTTCTACTTGGGCTTTGGGAAGGGTCAGTTTAATTTTCAAGTTGCCCCCCGGCTCCCCCCACTACCCACCTCCCTTCACCTTAATTTAGTGAGTCGGTTAGGTGGGTTTCCCCCAAAACCCCCACCCCCCCGCCTCCCAACACCCCGCTTGGAAGCCTTCCAGAGCCACCCCGGTGTGCCTCCGTCTTCTCTGCCCTTCCCCCACCCCTTGCCGGCGATCTCATTCTTGCCAGGCTGACATTTGCATCGGTGGGCGTCAGGCCTCACTCAGGGGCCACCGTTTTGGAAGATGGGGGGCGGCACGGTCCCACTTCCCCAGAGGCAGCTTGGGCCGATGGCATAGCCCTTGACCCGCGTGGGCAAGCGGGCGGGTCTGCAGTTGTGGGGCTTTTCCCCCCGCTTTCCGCCTCAGGCCTCCCTCCCTAGGAAAGCTTCACCCTGGCTGGGTCTCCGTCACCTTTTATCATGATGTTTTAGTTTCTCCGCCCTCCGGCCAGCATAGTTTCACAATGCGAAGGGCGTCACAGCTCTAGTGTGGGCCCTCTTAGTACTTGCCCAAAATAGAAACGCTTTCTGAAAACTAATAACTTTGCTCACTTAAGATTTCCAGGGACGGTGCCTTGGCCCGTGTTTCTTGGCTTGTTTTGTTTTGTTTTGTTTTGTTTTGTTTTGTTTTGTTCGTGTTTTTCCTTTCTGGTATGTATTTCTTTTCAAGTGAAGTAGAAATCCCCAGTTTTCAGGAGGACGTCTATTTTCCCCAAGACATGTTAGCTGCTGTTTTTTCCTGTTGTTAACTAGCGCTTTTGTGAATCCCTCAACGTGCAGTGAGAGCCGGTTGATGTTTACTATACTTCATCATGACATCTTATTTTCTAGAAATCCGTAGGCGAATGCTGCTGCTGCTCTTGTTGCTGTTGTTGTTGTCGTTGCTGTTGTCGTTGTCGTTGTTGTTGTTGTTGTTGTTGTTTTCAAAGTATACCCCGGCCACCGTTTATGGGATCAAAAGCACTATAAAATATGTGTGATTATTTCTTGAGCACGCCCTTCCTCCCCCTCTCTCTGTCTGTCTGTCTGTCTCTGTCTCTCTCTTTCTCTGTCTGTCTTCTCTCTCTGTGTGTGTGTCTCTCTCTCTCTGCCTGTCTGTTTCTCTCTCTCTGTCTCTCTCTGCCTGTCTGTTTCTCTCGCTCTGTCTCTCTCTCTCTGCCTGTCTCTCTCACTGTGTCTGTCTTCTGTCTTACTCCCTTTCTCTGCCTGCCTGTCTCTCTCACTCTCTGTCTCTGCGTCTATCTCTCTCTTTCTGTCTGTTTCTCTCTGTCCGTCTCTGTCTCTCTCTGTCTGTCTCTTTGTATTTCTTTCTCTCTGTCTCTGTCTCTCTCACTGTCTGTCTTCTGTCTTAGTCTCTCTCTCTCCCTGTCTGTCTGTTTGTCTCTCTCTCTCTCCCTGTTTCTCTCTCTCTCTCTCTCTCTCTGTCTTTGTCTTTCTTTCTCTCTGTCTCTGTCTCTCTCACTGTGTCTGTCTTCTGTCTTAGTCTCTCTCTCCCTGTCTGTCTGTTTGTCTCTCTCTCTCTCTCCCTGTCTGTTTCTCTCTCTCTCTGGCTTTGTCTTTCTTTCTCTCTGTCTCTGTCTCTGTCTCTGTCTCTCTCTCTCTCTCTCTCTCTCTCTCTCTCTCTCTCTCTCTGTCTGTCTTGTGTCTTACTGTCTTTCTCTGCCTGTCTGTCTGTCTGTCTCTGTCTGTCTCTCTCTCTCTCTCCCCCTGTCGGCTGTTTCTCTGTCCCTGTCTGTGTCTCTCTTTCTGTCTGTTTCTCTCTGTCTGTCTTTCTCTCTCTGTCTCTTTCTCTCTGTCTGTCTCTTTCTCTCTGTCTCTCTCTGTCTCTCTCTCTGTGGGTGTGGGTGTGTGTGTGCATGTGTCTGCCTTCTGTCTTACTCTCTTTCTCTGCCTGTCTGTCTGCCTGTCTGTTTGTCTCTCTCTCTCTCTGCCTGTCTCTCTCCCTTCCTGTCTCTGTTTCTCTCTCTTTCTGTTTCTCTCTGTCTCTGTCCATCTCTGTCTTTCTCCGTCTGTCTCTTTATCTGTCTCTCTCTCTTTCTGTCTTTCTCTCTTTGTGTATCGTTGTCTCTCTCTGTCTGTCTCTCTCTGTCTCTGTCTCTGTCTCTCTCTCTCTCTCTGTCTCGGTCTCTGGCTCTCGCTCTCTCCCGCCCTCTCTTTTTTTTTGCAAAATAAGCTCAAGTACATCTAATCTGATCCATTACCAAGGCCTGAATTCTTCACTTCTGACATCCCAGATTTGATCTCCCTACAGAATGCTGTACAGAACGGGCGAGTTGATTTCTGGACTTGGATACCTCATAGATACTACATATGAATAAAGATCCAACCCTAAAATCTGGGGTGGCTTCTCCCTCAACTGTCTCGAAAAATCGTACCTCTGTTCCCCTAGGATGCCGGAAGGGTTTTCTCAATGTGCATCTGCCCATGTCCTAAGTGATCTGTGACCGAGCCCTGTCCGTTCTGTCTCAAATATGTATGTGCAAACACTTCTCTCCATTTCCACAACTACCCACGGCCCCTTGTGGAACCACTGGCTCTTTGAAAAAAATCCCAGAAGTGGTTTTGGCTTTCTGGCTAGGAGGCCTAAGCCTGCTGAGAACTTTCCTGCCCAGGATCCTGTGTGAACAAAAGTGCCTCTGCTGGGAGCTGGGATCCTTGGGACCATGCTTGCTAGCGCTGGATGAGTCTCTGGAAGGATGCACGGGACTCCGCAAAGCTGACCTGTCCCACCGAGGTCAAATGGATACCTCTGCATTGGCCCGAGGCCTCCAAAGTACATCACCGTCACCAACCGTCACCGTCAGCATCCTTGTGAGCCTGCCCAAGGCCCCGCCTCCGGGGAGACTCTCGGGAGCCCGGCCTTCGTCGGCTAAAGAAGTCCAAAGGGATGGTGACTTCCACCCACAAGGTCCCCACTGAACGGCGAAGATGTGGAGCGTAGGTCAGAGAGGGGACCAGGAGGGGAGACGTCCTGACAGGCGATGAGTTCCCTAGGCTCTGGCCACCCCACCCACGTCCCACGTCCCACGTCCCGGGCACCCGCGGGACACCGCCGCTTTATCCCCTCCTCTGTCCGCAGCCGGCCCCACCCCACCACGCAACCCACGCACACACGCTGGAGGTTCCAAAAGCACACGGTGTGAATAGAGCCTGACGGAGCGAGAGCCCATTTCACGAGGTGGGAGGGGTGGGGGTGGGGTGGGGTGGGGTTTGTGGGGTCTGTGGAGAGCCCGATTCTCCCTCTTGGGTGGCTACAGGCTAGAAATGAATATCGCTTCTTGGGCGGAGGGGCTTCTTTAGGCCATCACCGCTTGCGGGACTGCCTCTCAAACCCTCCCTTGAGGCCACAAAATAGATTCCACCCCACCCGTCGACGTTTCCCCCCGGGTGCTGGATGTATCCTGTCAAGAGACCTGAGCCTGACACCGTCGAATTAAACACCTTTACCGGCTTTGTGTGTTTGTTTGTTTCTGAGATGGAGTCTTGCTCTGTCCCCCCAGCCTGGAGTGCAGTGGCGTGATCTCAGCTCACTGGAACCTCTGCCTCCTGGGTTCAAGTGATTCTCCTGTCTCAGCGCCACCATGGCCGCCTCATTTTTTTTTTTTTTTTTTTTTTTTTTTTTTTTTTTTTTTAGTAGACACGGGGTTTCACCCTCTTTCATTGGTTTTCACTGGAGATTCCAGATTCGAGCCACACCTCATTCTGTGCCACAGAGAGACTTCTTTTTTTTTTTTTTTCTTTTTTTAAGCGCAACGCAACATGTCTGCCTTATTTGAGTGGCTTCATATATCATTATAATTGTGTTGTAGATGAAGAAAAGGTATTAAACACTGTGCTAATGATAGTGAAAGTGAAGACAAAAGAAAGGCTATCTATTTTGTAGTTAGAGTAAAGTTGCTCAGTATTTAGAGCTGCCTAAATACGTCAGCATTTAAACTCTTCCTAGTAAAGGCTGGCCAATCTGAATAATCCTCCTTTAAACACGATTTTTGATAGGGTTAAGATTTTTTTAAGAATGCGACTCCTGCAAAATAGCTGAACAGACAATACACATTTAAAAAAATAACAACACAAGGATCAACCAGACTTGGGAAAAAATCGAAAACGACACACGTCTTATGAAGAACTGAGTTCTTAAAATATGACGGAGAACATAGCTATCGGAAGAGAAGGCAGTATTGGCAAGTTGATTGTGACGTTGGTCAGCAGTAGCTGGCGCTGTCTTTTTGGCCATCTTTCGGGCAATGTAACTACTACAGCAAAATGAGATATGATCCATTAAACAACATATTCACAAATCAAAAAATGTTTCAGTAATATAATGCTTCAGATTTAGAAGCAAATCAAATGATAGAACTCCGCTGCTGTAGTAAGTCAGATCACCGTATCTGACAAAATAACTACCACAGGGTTATGACTTCAGAATTATACTTTCTCTTGATATTTATTTATGTATGTATTTATTTTTTTAATTTATTTCTCTTGAGACGGCGTCTCGCTCTGTCGCCCAGGCTGGGGTGCAATGGTGTGATCTCGGCTCACTGCAACCGCCACCTCTCTGGGTTCAAGCGATTCTCCTGCCTCAGCCTCCCGAGTAGCTGGGACTACAGGTGCCCGCCACCACGCCCAGCTAATCTTTATACTTTTAATAGAGACGGGGTTTCACCGTGTTGGCCCGGATGGTCTCGATCTCTTGACCTCGTGACCCGCCCGCCTCGGCCTCCCAAAGTGCTGGGATGACAGGCGTGAGCCACTGCGCCCGGCCTTCTCTTGACGTTTAAAACTATGAAGTCAGTCCAGAAAAATGCAATAAATGTCAACGGTGAGTATGGTGTTGAGGCAGAAGTAGGACCACGCATGTTCATATCGTATTCCGTTGATCACAATATGACCTAGGGAGTAATTTCCTATGTGCCTACTTATACACGAGTACAAAAGGGTAAAACGGAGAGACTGCTAAATTAAAGGGTACGTGAAGTTCTTAATAGTCACTCCGTAAACTGGAACGCTGTCAAAAAGCGGCAGCTAGTGAATTGTTTCCATCTATTTTTCTATTATCCAATAAGTGAACTATGCTATTCCTTTCCAATCTCCCAAGCACTTCTTGTCCCCATCACCACTTCGGTGCTCGAAGAAAAGGTAACAAATCAAGTAACACAACTAAAGAAACACACACACAAACCAAAGACAGCTACGGTGTCTGCAAAAAAGCTTGCTAGAAGACTGAAACTGTTGAGTATAAGGATCTGGTATTCTACGATCATGAGTTCATTTCAGAGTTTGTTAAAGACATACGTTTCATAAGGAAACATCTTAGTTAGAAGTTATTCAGCAGTATGTACCATCCCTAAGTATTTTTAACCAAATTCGTGACAATAAAGAGCTATCTAACCAGAAAAATTAGCGAGTACCGGCACCATCCATAAGGCTTTGTCTTTACACTTCATTACCACTTACCATGCCTTACAATGTCTAGGATTGACTCTGATAGCATTTTTAAAACCAGCTAATGCTTTGTCCAATTCTTCAGTGAAGACAAGCTCACGCCCTAATGCACTATAGGCATAAGCATCATTTGGATCCACTTCGAGAGTTCTCTGGAAGAATTGAATCGCAATATCGTGTTCCCGTTGCAGACCGAAACAGTTCCCTGCAGCACACCAGGCCTCTGGCTGGCGAATTTTTATCCATGTCTGTGAAGTCTTTGGACAGAATTGAAAGAGCAACACCTTCCGGAGGATGCCAAAGTGTGGTAGAGTAGATCTCCACGCCTTCGACTCTGTAATTCTCAATCCTTCTAACCTCTGAGAATGTTCTTTCAGCTTGCATGGACTCTGAGAGTTTAAAATAGGCCCTTCCAATTTCGCACAGTACCCAACCGGTATTGCAGTGGTGAGAAGCTAGATGGCTCAAGATATTGAGAGCTTCTTTGCCGTGGTAAGAACACAAAGCTAAATAACCTTTCTCCCTTTCACGAAGAAGGCTCATCGAGCCTTCCGCTGCTGCTTTTTGTAGATTAAAAGCCTGAATCTGAGGCGCGATTGCGACTATTTTCCCTTCTGAAATGACGGAAGAGTCCAATTTTGTCACTTCCAGGCTATCACTTATGTTCGGTGGAGTTATTCCTCCTTTCTTAGTTTTACTTTTTGTTGTTCTGTTTGGGATTTTAGGTGGAAACTTCATTTTTAATTTTCTCCTATTCTCCTCGGTTGTGGAGCTGTCACTAGTCAAGAGTCGTGAATTTCTTCGAGGCGGTGCGTTCGGGGGAGATGCCATAGTGGGGCTCAATACCTGAGGTGTTGCCCTTGTCGGCGGACCAGAACTTTGTGTTTTTGCAAGAATTGGAGTTACCTTTGGGCTCTTTCCCCTCTGCGAGAAGACAGACTGTGTTCCGGTTTGGCCGATTCTGGCAACGGACTTTTTTGAAGGGGCTCCGGTGGATGGCACGTCAATGACAGAAGGTGTCTAATACCAGTGCAGTTTTGTCAATAGGATCCGTCTCCGGGACTTGGGGTTTCTGATGGCAGAATGTCAACACTTGGGGTTAATGGACTAACAGCTGCTGGTCCTCCTAATAAAACTGCGACCAGTTTTTGGTTTATGTCGAACCTGTTTAGATCATATGGAAGTTCCTGTTCCCAGTGGGACAGTATCAGGTGAAAGGACAGCTGAATCGATAGAGGACACTGGGGAGTCTGTATTCAAGGAGTACTTTGAATTGGAAGATTCTAAATTCAATCCGTTTAATTCAACGGTGTCCTGGGCTGTTTCCGTAAGAACGGTCTCAGGCTGTCTGTGACGTGAACTAGGACGAGGCCCAAGTGTTGTGGCGCAACACTTGGACAGGCAGTTGCTAAAGCTCTCTAGAGATGTGAATCAAAATGTTTGGTCAGGATCCGGCTTTTCCCCCCTATTTCACACCATGATTCAAAGGGACACCAGAGGAAAGGATTTCAACGAAGGCTCTTTTGGTCACATTCTGATCCTTTGGCAAGCCGATCTGTCTTGCAATATACATGTCCCAACAATGGAAGGGGAAAGCGAGCTGAATCACCAAACTCAGGAACAATAATATCATCATGGCTTTTCTGCTTATGAAACACTCCACCCGATAAGATTTGTTCCCCTTCTGCAAGCTTGCTGAGATCAACACAACATTTCGCAAGCAGGTATTTGCAGTGCGGTGTAGTACAACTGTGTCCTTTCAAGAGTCTATATGTTTTATAGGCCTTTCCTGAGCGGTAAGAACAGGTCGCCAGTAAAAACAAGGCTTCTTCTGAGTGTACTTCTGCATAAAGGCGTTCTGCGAGGAAAACCGCATCTCGGTAGGCATAGTGGTTTAGTGCTTGCCATATAGCAGCCTGGACGGGTCCCTGCAGCACCGCCATCCTCGAGGCTCAGGCCCACTTTCTGCAGTGCCTCAGGCACCACCCCCCCCCCCCCCCCCCGCCCCGTAGCGGCTCCGGCCCGGCCAGCCCCGGCTCATTTAAAGTCACCAGCGACCGTTACCGACCGTTACCGGGGGATGGTGGGGGAGTCCGAGCCAGAATGACTTCTTTATCCTGCTGACTCGGGAAAGCCCGGCCCCTTGTGATCCATTGCAAACCGAGAGTCACCTCGTGTTTAGAACACGGATCCACTCCCAAGTTCAGTGGGGGGGGGGGGGGATGTGAGGGATGTGGCATGGAGGACGAAGGACTCTCTTCCTTCTGATTCGGTCTGCACAGTGGGGCCTAGGGCTGGAGCTCTCTCCGTGCGGACCGCTGACTCCCTCTACCTTGGGTTCCATCGGCCCCACCCTGGAACGCGGGTCTTGGCAGATTCTGGCCCTTCCTGGCCCTTCAGTCGCTGTCAGAAACCCCATCTCGTGCTCGGATGCCCCGAGTGACTGTGGCTCGCACCTCTCCGGAAACATTGGAAATCTCTCCTCTACGCGCGGCCACCTGAAACCACAGGAGCTCGGGACACACGTGCTTTCGGGAGAGAATGCTGAGAGTCTCTTGCCGACTCTCTCTTGACTTGAGTTCTTCGTGGGTGCGTGGTTAAGACGTAGTGAGACCAGATGTATTAACTCAGGCCGGGTGCTGGTGGCTCACGCCTGTAACCCCAACACTTTGGGAGGCCGAGGCCGTAGGGTCCCTCGAGGAATCGCCTAACCCTGGGGAGGTTGAGGCTGCAGTGAGTGAGCCATAATTGTGTCACTGCGCTCCAGTCTGGGCGAAAGACAGAATGAGGCCCTGCCACAGGCAGGCAGGCAGGCAGGCAGGCAGGCAGGCAGGCAGGCAGGCAGGCAGGCAGGCAGAAAGACAACAGCTGTATTATGTTCTTCTCAGGGTAGGAAGCAAAAATAACAGAATACAGCACTTAATTTTTTTTTTTCCCTTCGGACGGAGTTTCACTCTTGGTGCCCACGCTGGAGTGCAGTGGCACCATCTCGGCTCACCGCAACCTCCACCTCCCGCGTTCAAACGATTCTCCTGCCTCAGCCTCCTGAGTAGCTGGGATTACAGGCACGGGCCACCACACCCGGCTGATTTTGTATTGTTAGTAGAGACGGCATTTCTCCATGTCGGTCAGGCTGGTCTCGAACTGGCGACCCCAGTGGATCTGCCCGCCTCGGCCTCCCAAAGTGCTGGGATGACAGGCGTGAGCCATCGTGACCGGCCGGCTACATTTATTTTTTTTCTTAATTATTTTACCTTTTTTTAGTTTTCAATTTTAATCTATTTATTTATTTACATTTATTTCTTTCCTTATTTACTTATTTATTTATTTTCGAGACAGACTCTCGCTCTGTTGCCCAGGCTGGAGTGCAGCGGCGCGATCTCGGCTCACTGCAAGCTCTGCCTCCCGGGTTCATGCCATTCTCCTGCCTCAGCCTCCCGAGTAGCTGGGACTACAGGCGCCCGCCACCGTGCCTGGCTAACTTTTTGTATTTTGAGTAGAGACGGGGTTTCACTGTGGTAGCCAGGATGGTCCCGATCTCCCGATCCCGTGATCCGTCCACCTCGGCCTCCCAAAGTGCTGGGATGACAGGCGTGAGCCACCGCCCCCGGCCTATTTATCTATTTATTAACTTGGAGTCCAGGTTATGAAACCAGTTAGTTTGTGTAATTTTTTTTTTTTTTGAGACGAGGCTTCACCGTGTTGCCAAGGCTTGGACCGAGGGATCCACCGGCCCTCGGCCTCCCAAAAGTGCGGGGATGACAGGCGCGAGCCTACCGCGCCCGGACCCCCCCTTCCCCCCCTCCCCCGCTTGTCTTCCCGACAGACAGTTTCACGGCAGAGCGTTTGGCTGGCGTGTTTAAATTCATTCTAAATAGAAATTTGGGATGTCAGCTTCTGGCCTCATGGACTCTGAGCTGAGGAGTCCCCTGGTCTGTCTATCACAGGACCGTACACGTAAGGAGGAGAAAAATCGTAACGTTCAAAGTCAGTAATTTTGTGATACAGAAATACACGGATTCACCCAAAACACAGAAACCAGTCTTTTAGAAATGGCCTTAGTCCTGGTGTCCGTGACAGTGATTCTTTTCGGTTCGGACCTTGACTGAGAGAATTCCCAGTCGGTCTCTCGTCTCTGGACGGAAGTTCCAGATGATCCGATGGGTGGGGGACTTAGGCTGCCTCCCCCCAGGAGCCCTGGTCGATTAGTTGTGGGGATCGCCTTGGAGGGCGCGGTGACCCACTGTGCTGTGGGAACCTCCATCCTTCCCCCCACCCCCTCCCCAGGGGATCCCAATTCATTCCAGGCTGACACTCTCACTGGCAGACGTCGGGCATCACCTAGCGGTCACTGTTACTCTGAAGACGGAGGCCTCACAGAGGAAGGGAGCACCAGGCCGCCTGCGCACAGCCTGGGGCAACTGTGTCTTCTCTACCGCCCCCGCCCCCACCTCCAAGTTCCTCCCTCCCTTGTTGCCTAGGAAATCGCCACTTTGACGACTGGGTCTGATTGACCTTTGATCAGGCAAGAACGAACAAACAAATAAATAAATAAAATAACACCAAAGTAACTAACTAAATAAGATAAGTCAATACAATCCATTACAATACAATACAATACGATACAACACGATACGATAGGATACAGTAAATACAATACAATACAATACAATACAATACAATACAATACAATACAATACAATACAATACAATACAATACAATACAATACAACACAACACAATAGGCCAGGCGCGGTGGCTCATGCCTGTCATCCCATCACTTTGGGATGCCGAGGTGGACGCATCACCTGAAGTCGGGAGTTGGAGACAAGCCCGACCAACATGGAGAAATCCCGTCTCAATTGAAAATACAAAATTAGCCGGGCGTGGTGGCACATGCCTCTAATCCCAGCTGCTAGGAAGGCTGAGGCAGGAGAATCGCTTGAACCTGGGAAGCGGAGGTGGCGGTGAGCCGAGATTGCGCCATCGCACTCCAGTCTGAGCAACAAGAGCGAAACTCCGTCTCAAAGAAATAAACTAAGATAAATAAATAAATACATAAATACATAAATTAAAATAAATAAATAAATAAATAAAATAAAATAAATAAATGGGCCCTGCGCGGTGGCTCAAGCCTGTCATCCCCTCACTTTGGGAGGCCAAGGCCGGTGGATCAAGAGGCGGTCAGACCAACAGGGCCAGTATGGTGAAACCCCGTCTCTACTCACAACACACCAAATTAGCCGGGTGCCGTGCTGTGCTGTACTGTCTGTAATCCCAGCTACTCGGGAGGCCGAGCTGAGGCAGGAGAATCGCTTGAACCTGGGAGGCGGAGGGTGCAGTGAGCCGAGATCGCGCCACTGCACCCCAGCCTGGGCGACAGAGCGAGACTCCGTCTCAAAAAAATGAAAATGAAAATAAAAATGAAATGCAACAAAATAATTAAAAAGTGAGTTTCCGGGAAAAAAGAAAAAAGGAAAAAAAAAAAAAAAGAAGAAAACAACCCCACCGTGACGTACACGTACGCCTCTCGCCTTTCCAGGCATCAGACACGTTAGGAATCATGCGTGATTTCTTTTTTTAACTTAATTTTATTTTATCATGATGATTTATGTTTCGAGACGGAGTCTCGGAGGCCCGCCCTCCCTCCGTCCCATTCCCTGGTTGCCCAGACCACCTCAGGAGACAGACCCTGGCTGGGCCAGATTGTTCTTCTCCTTGGTCAATGGTTTCCTTGTCTTTCTTCGTGTCTTTAACCCGCGTGGACGCTTCCGCTCGGGTTTTACAGATGGCAGCTCCACTTTAGGCCTTGTTGTTGTTGGGGACTTTCCTGATTCTCCCCAGATGTAGTGAAAGCAGGTAGATTTGCCTTGCCTGGACTTGCCTGGCCTTGCCTTTTCTTTCTTTCTTTATTACTTTCTCTTTTTTTTCTTCTTCTTCCTTTTTTTTTTTTTTTTTTTGAGACAGAGTTTCACTCCTGTTGCCCAGGCTAGAGGGCAATGGCGCGATCTCGGCCCACCGCACCCTCTGCCTCCCAGGTTCAAGCGATTCTCCTGGCTCAGCCTCCTGATTAGCTGGGATTATAGGCATGGGCCACCGTGCCTGGCTGATGTTTGTACTTTTAGTAGAGACGGTGTTTTTCCATGTTGGTCAGGCTGGTCTCCAACTCCGAACCTCAGGTGATCCGCCTGCCTTGGCCTCCCAAAGTGCTGGGATGACAGGCGTGAGCCGCCGCGCCCAGCCTCTCTCTCTCTCGCTTGCTTGCTTGCTTGCTTGCTTGCTTGCTTGCTTGCTTGCTTGCTTGCTTGCTTTCGTGTTTTCTTGCTTTCTTGTTTTCTTGCTTTCTTGCTTGCTTGCTTGCTTTCGTGCTTTCTTGCTTTCCTGTTTTCTTTCTTTCTTTCTTTCTTTCCTTCTTTCTTTCTTTTGTTTCTTTCTTGCTTGCTTTCTTGCTTGCTTGCTTGCTTGCTTGCTTTCGTGCTTTCCTGTTTTCTTTCTTTCTTTCTTTCTTTTGTTTCTTTCTTGCTTGCTTTCTTGCTTCCTTGTTTTCTTGCTTGCTTGCTTTTGTGCTTTCTTCTTTTCTTGCTTTCTTTCTTTCTTTGGTTTCTTTCTTACTTGCTTGCTTGCTTGCTTTCGTGCTTTCTTGTTTTCTTGCTTTCTTTCTTTCTTTTGTTTCTTGCTTGCTTGCTTTCGTGCTTTCTTGCTTGCTTTCTGTCTTTTGTTTCTTTCTTGCTTGCTTTCTTGCTTCCTTGTTTTCTTGCTTTCTTGCTTGCTTGCTTTCGTGCTTTCTTTCTTGCTTTCTTTTCTTTCTTGCTTGCTTTCTTTTCTTTTTCTTTCTTTCTTTCTTGCTTTCTTTTCATTCATTCATTCTTTCTTTCTTCTTTCTTTCTTTCTTTCTTTCTTTCTTTCTCTGTTTCTTTCTGTTTCGTCCTTTTGAGACAGAGTTTCACTCTTGTTTCCACGGCTAGAGTGCCATGGCGCGATCTTGGCTCACCGCACCTTCCGCCTCCCGGGTTCGAGCGCTTCTCCCGCCTCAGCCTCCTGATTAGCGGGGATTACAGGGAGGCACCCCCACGCCTGGCTTGGCTGATGTTTGTATTTTTAGTAGGCACGCCGTGTCTCTCCATGTGGGTCAGGCTGGTCTCCAACTCCCGACCTCATGTGATGCGCCCACCTCGGCCTCTCAAAGTGCTGGGATGACAGGCGTGGGTCACCGTGCCCAGCCTGTTGACTCGTTTCGTTTTTTTGTTTCTTTCGTTTCCATGTGTTCGCTTATATTTATCGACGTAAACGTTTGTATACATTTATATGTAAACGAAAATGTGTATCTTTACGTTGAATACGCTTGTGTATAGTAAATACGCATCGATTATGTAGAAACATACCTCTATGTGATAGATGCAGGTGTTTATTTCGCATAAATGAATACACGTCGCTCTAGAAAGAAGCGATCGCCGACAAATACGTGTATGCTTACGTATGAAAAGTGTTGTATTTATGTTTCTAAATGAACGAGTGTACGTATTTGTCTCTGTTTTCTTTCTTCCTCTCTTTTATGTTTTTCTTCCTTCCTTTCTACCTTTCTCTCCTTCTTTAGGCGTTTCTTCCTCTCTTCCTTTCCTTCTTTCTCTCTTTCTGTTCTTTTTTCTTTCGTGCTTTATTTCTCTTTCGTTCCCTGTCTTTCCTTCTTTTTTCTTTCCTCTCTGTTTCTTTTTCCCTTTTTTCCTTCGTTTCTTTCCTCATTCTTTCTCTCTTTTTCATGTGTCTTTCCTTTCCGTCTGTCTTTTAAAAATGGACTGTTTCAAAAGTTTTCTTTGCGTATCTACGTTTTTTAAACGGTCTCTCTTTTCTCCATTTTCTTCCTCCCTCCCTGCTCCCTTCCCTCCCTCCTTCCCTTTCGCCGTCTGTCTCTTTGCCCCATTCCCCCCGTCCCTCCCTCTTTCTCTCCCTCTGTCTGTCTCTGTGTGGATTCTGGAAGAGCCTACGCATTCTGCCTCTCCGTGTGTCTGCAGCGACCGGCGACCGAGTCCTTGTGTGTTCTTTCTCCCTCCCTCCCTCCCTCCCTCCCTCCCTCCCTCCCTCCCTGCTTCCGAGATGCATCTCCAAACACCCACACGCCGTGGGTTGTCTTCTGACTCTGTCGCGGTCGAGGCAGAGACCCGTTTTGGGTACCGTTTGTGTGGGGTTGGGGTAGAGGGGCTGCGTTTTTGGCCTCGGGAAGAGCTTCTCGACTCACGGTTTCGCTTTTGCGGTCCCCGGGCCGCCCTGCCATCCGGATCTGTCTCGCTGACGTTCGCGGCGGTCGTCGGGCTCCATCTGGCGGCCGCTTTTAGATCGTGCTCTCGGCTTCCGGAGCTGCGGTGGCAGCTGCCGAGGGAGGGGACCGTCCCCGCTGTGAGCTAGGCAGAGCTCCGGAAAGCCCGCGGTCGTCAGCCCGGCTGGCCCGGTGGCGCCAGAGCTGTGGCGCGTCGCTTGTGAGTCAGAGCTCTGGCGTGCAGGTTTATGTGGGGGAGAGGCTGTCGCTGCGCTTCTGGGCCCGAGCCGGGCGTGGGGCTGCCCGGGCTGGTCGACCAGCGTGCCGCAGCTCCCGAGGCCCGAGCCGCGACCCGCGGGGACCCGCCGCGCGTGGCGAGGGAGGCTGGGGACGCCCTTCCCGGCCCGGTCGCGGGTCCGTCCGCGCTCATCCTGGCCGTCTGAGGCGGTGGCCGAATTCGTTTCCGACGAGTCCCCGTGGGGAGCCGGGGACCGTCCTGCCCCCGTCCCCCGGGTGCCGGGGAGCGGTCCCCGGGCCGGGCCGCCGTCCCTCTGCCGCGATCCTTTCTGGCGAGTCCCCGTGCGGAGTCGGAGAGCGCTCCCTGAGTGCGCGTGCGGCCCGAGAGGTCGCGCCTGGCCGGCCTTCGGTCCCTCGTGTGTCCCGGTCGTAGGAGGGGCCGGCCGAAAATGCTTCCGGGTCCCGCTCTGGAGACACGGGCCGGCCCCCTGCGTGTGGCACGGGCGGCCGGGAGGGCGTCCCTGGCCCGGCGCTGCTCCCGCGTGTGTCCTGGGGTTGACCAGAGGGCCCCGGGCGCTCCGTGTGTGGCCGCGATGGTGGCGTTTTTGGGGACAGGTGTCCGTGTCGCGCGTTTCGTGGGCCGGCGGTGTGGTCGGTGACTCGACCTCCCGGCCCCGGGGGAGGTATATCCCTCACTCCGAGTCGGCATTTTGGGCCACCGGGTTATTGCTGACACGCTGTCCTCTGGCGACCTGTCGCTGGAGAGGTTGGGCCTCTGGATGCGTGCGGGGCTCTGGCCTACCGGTGACCCGGCTAGCCGGCCGTGCTCCTGCTTGAGCCGCCTGCTGGGGCCCGCGGGCCTGTGGTTCTCTCGCGCGTCCGAGCGTCCCGACTCCCGGTGCCGGCCCGGGTCCGGGTCTCTGACCCACCCGGGGGGCGGCGGGGAAGGCGGCGGGGGCCACCCTGCCCCCGTGCGCTCTCCGCTGCGGGCGCCCGGGGCGGCTGCGACAACCCCACCCCGCTGGCTCCGTGCCGTGCGTGTCAGGCGTTCTCGTCTCCGCTGGGTTGTCCGCCGCCCCTTCCCCGGGGTGGGGAGTTGGCCGGGGCCGATCGGCTGGTCTGGCTGGCCGGCCGGCCGGGTGGCCGACCTCCGCTCCCGGGGGGCTCTTCGCGATCGATGTGGTGACGTCATGCTCTCCCGGGCCGGGTCCGAGCCGCGCCGGGCGAGGGGCGGACGTTCGTGGCGAACGGGTCCGTTCTTCTCGCTCCGCCCCGCGGGGGCCCCTCGTCTCTCCTCTCCCCGCCTGCGGGTGGTGCGTGTGGGAAGGCGTGGGGTGCGGAACCCGGCCTGACCTCGGCGTCCCGCCCGCCGCCTTCTGCGTCGCGGGACGGGTCGGCGGGGTCCTCTGACGCGGCAGACACCCCTCGCTGTCGCCTCCCGTGGTTGTCGACTTGCGGGCGGGCCCCCTCCGCGGCGGTGGGGGTGCCGTCCCGCCGGCCCGTCGTGCTGCCCTCTCCGGGGGTTTGCTCGAGCGTCGGCTCCGCCTGGGCCCTTGCGGTGCTCCTGGAGCGCTCCGGGTTGTCCCTCAGGTGCCCGAGGCCGAGCGGTGGTGTGTCGTTCCCGCCCCCAGTGCCCCCCTCCTCCGGTCGCCACCGCGGTGTCCGCGCGTGGGTCCTGAGGGAGCTCGTAGGTGTGGGGTTCGAGGCGGTTGAGTGAGACGAGACGCGCCCCTCCCACGCGGGGAAGGGCGCCCGCCTGGTCCGGCGAGTGCACGTCCCGTGCTCCCCTTTGGCGGGTGCGCGCGGGCCGTGTGAGCGATCGCGGTGGGTTCGGGCCGGTGACGCGTGCGCCGGCTGGCCGCCGAGGGGCTGCCGTTCCGCCTCCGACCGGTCGTGTGTGGGTTGACTTCGGAGGTGCTTTGCCTCGGAAGGAAGGAGGTGGGGGGACGGGGGGGGCCTCGTGGGGTTGCGCGCACGCGCGCACCGGCCGAGCCCCCGCCCTGACCGCGAACGCTCAAGGTGGCCGCACGCAGGTGTTTCCTCGTACCGCAGGCCCTCTCCCTTCCCCAGGCGTCCCTCGGCGCCTCTGCGGGCCCGAGGAGGGGTGGCTGGCGGTTGGGGAGTGTGACCCACCCTCGGTGAGAAAGCCTTCTCTAGCGATCCGAGAGGTGTGCCTTGGGGTACCGGATCCCCCGGACTGCCGCCTCTGTCTCTGCCTCTGTTATGGTAGCGCTGCCGTAGCGACTCGCTCGCAGAGGACCCTCCTCCGCTTCCCCCTCGACGGGGTTGAGGGGGGAGAGCGAGGGTTCCGCCGGCCACCGCGGTGGTGGCCGAGCGCGGCTCGTCGCCTACTGTGGCCCGCGCCTCCCCCTTCCGAGTCGGGGGAGGATCCCGCCGGGCCGGGCCCGGCGTCCTGGCGGGTTGGGACGTGGCGGCCGGCGAGCGGTGGTGGGTGTGTGCTGCGCGGTGTACCGTCCGGCGCGTGAGTCCCTCCGCCGTGAGTCGGCTCTCCGCCCGCTCCCCTGCCGAGTCGTGACCGGTGTCGGCGACCGCGTTTTGCGTGGCGTGGGGTCGGGCCGCCTGGGCCCTGGGAAAGCGTCCCGCGGTGGGGGCGCGCCGGTCTCCCGGAGCGGGGCCGGGCCGGAGGATGGACGAGAATCACGAGCGATGGTGGTGCTGGCGTTGGGTTCGTGGCTGCGGTCGCTTCGGGGTCCCCGGTGGCGGGACCCCGGGGCTCGCGAGGCGGATCTCGGTGGGGGGGCCGAGGGCCGTCCGGCGTCCCAGGCGGGGCGCCGCGGGACCGCCCTCGTGTCTGTGGCGGTGGGATCCCGCGGCCGTGTTTTCCTGGTGGCCCGGCCGTACCCGAGGTTTCTCCCCCGAGCCGCCGCCTCTGTGGGCTCCTGGGTGCCCTTGCCCGTCTGTGCCCTCTTCCCTGCCCGCCGCCTGCCGATTCCCCTCTTCTCCCCGAGCGGCTCACCGGCTTCCCGTCGGTTGGCGGCCCCGCCTGGGACCGAACCAGGCACCGCCTCGTGGGGCGCCGCCACCGGCCACTGGTTGGCCCGGTGTCCGCGTCCCCCGGCGCGCGCCTTCGGGACCGGGTCGGTGGCGCCCCGCGTTGGGGCCCGGTGGGCTTCCCGGAGGGTTTCGGGGGTCGGCCTGCAGCGCGTGCGGGGCGAGAGGGTTCCGGGGAACCGGCCGCGACTGCGGCGGCGGTGGGGGGGAGCCGCGGGGGTCGCCGAGGGCCGGTTGGCCGCTCCGGGTGCCGCGCGGGGCCGCCTTCGCGCTCGGAGGGTGCCGGCGGTGAGACCCCCGCCTGTGTCCCGGCCGCGGTCGGCTGCGCTCGAGGGGTCACGTGGCGTCCCCCTTCCCCGCCGGCCGCCTTTCTCGCGCCTTCCCCGTCGCCTCGGCCTCCTCGCCCGTGGTCTCTCGTCTTCTCCCGGCCCGCTCTTCCGAACCGGGTCGGCGCGTCCCCCGGGTGCGCCTCGCTTCCCGGGCCTGCCGCGGCCCTTCCCTGAGGCGTCCGTCCCGGGCGTCGGCGTCGGGGAGAGCCCGTCCTCCCCGCGTGGCGTTGCCCCGTTCGGCGCGCGCGTGCGCCCGAGCGCGGCCCGGTGGTCCCTCCCGGA
>NC_073246.2:3765313-3790313 GCF_029281585.2 Gorilla gorilla gorilla
TCTTCCTCTGCCTCTGCCGCCCAGGATCACCCCAACCTCAACGCTTTGGACCGACCGAACGGTCGTCCTGCCTCTGATCCCTCCCATCCCCATTACCTGAGACTACAGGCACGCACCACCACACCGGTTGACTTTTAGGTGGTTTCTCATGTTTTCCGTAGGTTGGTAGGTATGTATGTATGTGTGTAGGTAGGTATGTATGTATGTACGTATGTATGTATGTATGTATGTGAGTGAGACGGGTTTCGGGGTTCTATCATGTTGCCCACGCTGGTCTCGAACTCCTCTTCTCACGCAATCCGCCTGCCTGCCTCGGCCGCCCACACTGCTGCTATGACAGGCGTGAGACACTGCACCTGGCTCATTCTATAGTTGCCTGCCTGCCTGCCTGTCTATCAATCGTCTTCTTTTGAGGACGGATGTGCTCTCGCTTTGGTGTCCATGCTCTGGGCACACGTGATCTCTTTTTAAACTTCTATGATGATTATTATTGTAGGTGTCATCTCACATGTCCGAGTGATCGCAAACTTTTAGGCTCCAGAGATCCTCCCGCATCGGCCTCCCGGAGTGCTGTGATGACACGCGTGGGCACGGTACGCTCTGGTCATGTTTGTCATGGGTCGGTTCTTTCCGTGTTTGATACGGGGACTGCGAACAAATAAAATGTGGAGACGCGTCTCACCGATCCGCCTTTTCTTTTTTTTTCTTTTCTCCTTAGACGGAGTTTCACTCTTGTCGCCCAGGGTGGAGGACGATGGCGCGATGTCGGCTCACCGCACCCTCCGCCTCCCAGGTTCGAGTGATTCTCCTGCCTCAGCCTTCACGAGTAGCTGGAATGACAGCAATGAGCCATCGTGCCCGGCTAGGTTTTCTAGTTTTAGTACACATGGGGTTTCTCCATCTTAGTCAGGCTGGTCTTCAACTTCCGACCGTTGGAGAATTTTAACTTTCTTGGTGGTTGTTTTTCTTTTCTTTTCTCTTCTTTTCTTTTCTTTTCTTTCCTTCTCCTTCCCCCCCCCCCACCCCCCCTTGTCCTCCTCCTCCTCCTCCTCCTCCTCCTCCTCCTCCTCCTCCTCCTCCTCCTCCTCCTCCTCCTGCTCTTTCATTTCTTTCAGCTGGGCTCTCCTACTTGTGTTGCTCTGTTACTCACGCTGGTCTCAAACTCCTGGCCTTGACACTTCTCCCGTCACATCCGCCGTCTGGTTGTTGAAATGAGCGTCTCTCGTCAAATGGAAAAGATGAAAGAAATAAACACGAAGACGAAAAGCACGGTGTGAAGGTTTCTCTTGCCGTCTCCCAGGGTGTACCTTGGACCCAGAAACACGTTGGGAGCTTGGCTGAGTGAGTGGGTTTTCGGTGCTGAAACCTCCCGAGGGCCTCCTTCCCTCTCCCCCTTGTCCCCGCTTCTCCCCCAGCCGAGGCTCCCACCGCCGCCCTGGCATTTTCCATAGGAGAGGTATGGGAGAGGACTGACGCGCCTTCCACATCTATATCCTGCCGGACGTCTCTGGCTCGGCGTGCCCCACCGGCTACCTGCCACCTTCCAGGGAGCTCTGAGGCGGATGCGCCCCCCCCTTCCCCGTCAGGTCCCGCTACCCTCCCCCGGCTGGCCGTTGCCGGGCGACCCCAGGGGAACCGCGTGGACGCTGCCTTCGGATCCTACGGCGAAGACTTCCACCGGATGCCCCCGGGTGGGCCGGATGGGATGAGACTGGACCACCCCGGACCGGTGCTGTTCTTGGGAGTGGGTTGACGTACAGGGTGGACTGGCAGCCCCAGCATTGTAAAGGGTGCACGGGTATGGAAATGTCACGTAGGATGCCCTCCTTCCCTTCGGTCTGCCTTCAGCTGCCTCAGGCGTGAAGACAACTTCCCATCGGAACCTCTTTTCTTCCCTTTCTCCAGCACGCAGATGAGACGCATGAGAGGGAGAAACAGCTCAATAGATACTGCTGACCTTCATTTGTGGAATCCTCAGTCATCTACACACAAGACAGGTGACTAGGCAGGGACACAGATCAAACACTATTTCCGGGTCCTCGTGGTGGGGATTGGTCTCTCTCTCTCTCTCTCGCACGCACGCACGCACGCACACACACACACACACACACACAGTTTCCATATCTAGTTCGCAAAGCACACTCACTTCCCCTTTTCACGGTACGCAGGCTGAGTAAAACCCACCCCACCCTCCACCCGTTGGCTGACGAAACCCCTTCTCTACAATGTATGAAAAAGATGATCTGGGCCGGGCACGCTGGCTCACGCCTGTCATTCCGGCACTTTGGGAGGCCGAGGCGGGTGGATCGCTTGGGGCCCGGAGTTCGAGACCGGGCTGGCCGACGTGGCGAAACCCCGTCTCTCTGAAAAATAGAACGATGAGCCGGGCCTGGTGGCGTGGGCTTGGAATCACGACCGCTCGGGAGACTGGGGCGGGCGAGTTGTTCCAACCGGGGAGGCCGAGGTTGCGATGAGCTGAGGTCGTGCCGTGGCAATCCAGCCTGGATGACGGAGCGAGACCCTGTCTCGATAGAATCGTGATGTTTTTAGAAGGTGAGTTGTGCGTGGTGATGGCCGCCTGGAGTCGCAGCTACTCGGGAGGCTGAGATAAGGAGAAGATCACTTGAGGCCCCACAGGTCGAGGCTTCGGTCGTCCGTGACCCACTGTATCCTGGTCAGTCACCGGTCAAGGAGATAGGCCCCCTCCCCGTTTGCTTTTCTTTTCTTCCCTTCTCTTTTCTTCTCTTTTCTTTTTTTCCTTCTTTCCTTCTTTCTTTCTTCTCTTTCTTTCTTTCTTTCTTTCTTTCTTCCTTCCTTCCCCTCTTTCTTTCCTGCCTTACTGCCTTCCTGCGTTTCTTCTTTTCTTCTTTCCTCCCTTCCTCCCTTCCTTCTTTCCTCCCGCCTCAGCCTCCCAAAGTGCTGGGATGACTGGCGTGAGGCACCATGCCTGCTTGGCCTAAAGAGACCGTCTTGGAAAGTGAGACACAGAGAGCGCCTTCCAGTGATCTCATTGACTGATTTAGAGACGGCATCTCGCTCCGTCACCCCAGCAGTGGTGCCACCATAACTCACTCCCTGCAGCGTGGACGCTCCTGGACTCGAGCGATCCTTCCACCTCAGCCTCCAGAGTACAGAACCTGGGACCGCAGGCACGCGCCACTGTGCCCACACTATTTTTAATTATTTTTTCCCCCCCGAGACAGAGTCTCCCTCTCGTGGCCTAGACTGCGGTGCGGTGGCGCCATCTTGGCTCACCGCAACCTCTGCCTCCCGGTTTCAAGCGATTCTCCTGCATCGGCCTCCTGAGTAGCTGGGATGGCGGGCATGCGCCGCCACGTCTGGCTGATTTTGTATTTTTAGTGGAGACGGGGCTTCTCCATGTTGATCGGGCTGGTCTCAAACTCCCGACCTCAGGTGATCCGCCCTCCCCGGCCTCCGGAAGTGCTGGGATGACAGGCGTGGGCCACCGCGCCCGGCCTTCATTTTTAAATGTTTTCCCACAGACGGGGTCTCATCATTTCGTTGCAACCCTCCCGCCCGGCGTCTCAAAGTGCTGGCGTGACGTGCGTGAGCCACTGCGCCTGGACTCCGGGGAATGATTCACGATCGCTGTACTCATCTTTCTTTCTTTCTTTCTTTCTTTCTTTCTTTCTTTCTTTCTTTCTTATTTATTGATGAATTATTTTATGATTTATTTGTGTACTTATTTTCAGACGGAGTCTCGCTCTGGGCGGGGCGGGGCGAGGCGAGGCGAGGCACAGCGCATCGCTTTGGAAGCCGCGGCAACGCCTTTGAAAGCCCCATTCATATGCACAGAGCCTTATTCCCTTCCTGGAGTTGGAGCTCATGCCTTCCATAGCCTTGGGCTTCTCTCCATTCGGAAGCTTTGACAGGCGCAACCCCACCCAGAGGCTGGCTGCGGCTGAGGATTAGGGGGTGTGTTGGGGCTTGAAAAGTGGGTCCCCTAGTTTTGATACCTCAGCCGACACATCCGCCGACCACCATCGCTTTCTCGCCCTCTGAGATCCCCCGCCTCCACCGCCTTGCAGGCTCACCTCTTACTTTCATTTCTTTCTTCCTTTCTTGCGTTTGAGGAGGGGGTGCGGGAATGAGGGTGTGTGTGGGGAGGGGGTGCGGGGTGGGGACGGAGGAGAGCGTCCTAAGGGTCGATTTAGTGTCATGCCTCTTTCACCGCCACCACCGAAGCTGAAAGCAACGATCCGCTAACTACCGCGTGTTCTCATCTAGAAGTGGGAACTTACAGATGAGAGTCCTTGCATGGGCAGAACGAGGGGGACCAGGGACGCGGAAGCCTGCTTGGCGGAGGAGGGGTGCGAGGAGAGACACCTTCAGGAAAAAAAACAAAACACGAATACTGTCGGACACAGCACTGACTACCCGGGTGATGAAATCATCTGCACACTGAACACCCCCGTCACAAGTTTACCTATGTAACAATCTTGCTCATGTATGCTTGAACCACAAATAAAAGGGGGGGGAGAGAGAGACAGAGAGAGAGAGAGAGGTAAAACGAAACACCACCTCCTTGACCTGAGTCAGGGGGTTTCTGGCCTTTTGGGAGAACGTTCAACAACAATGCAGTATTTGGGCCTGTTCTTTTGTTTTTCTTCTTTTCTTTCTTTTTTTTGGACTGAGTCTCTCTCGCTCTGTCACCCAGGCTGCGGTGCAGTGGCGCTCTCTCGGCTCACTGAAACCTCTGCTTCCCGGGTTCCAGTGATTCTTCTCCGGGTAGCTGGGATTACAGGCGCGCACCATGACGGCCGGCTCGTATTTCTATTTTTAGTAGAGACGGGGTTTCTCCATGTTGGCCATGCTGGTCTCGAACTCCTGACCTCAAATGATCCGCCTTCCTGGGCCTCCCAAGGTGCTGGGACGACAGGCCTGTGCCGCCGGGATTTCAGCCTTTAAAAGCGCGGGCCCTGCCAACTTTCGCTGCGGCCCTTACGCTCAGAATGACGTGTCCTCTCTGCCCTAGGTTGACTCCTTGAGTCCCCTAGGCCATTGCACTGTAGCCTGGGCAGCAAGAGCCAAACTCCGTTCCCCCACCTCCCCACGCAAAAACTAACTAACTAACTAAACTAACTAACTAACTAAAATCTCTACACGTCACCTCTAAGTGTGTGTTCCCGTGAGTGATTTCTAAGAAATGGCACTGTACACTGAACGCAGTGGCTCACGTCTGTCATCCCGAGGTCAGGAGTTCGAGACCAGCCCGGCCAACGTGGTGAAACCCCGTCTCTACTGAAAATACGAAATTCAGTCAGGCGCCGTGGGGCAGGCACCTGTCATCCCAGCTACTCGGGAGGCTGGGGCGGAAGAATTGCTTGAACCTGGCAGGCAGAGGTTGCAGTGACCCAAGATCGCGCCACTGCACTACAGCCTGGGCGACAGAGTGAGACTCAGTCTCCAGATAAATACATACATACATACATACATACATACATACATACATACATACATACATCATACAAGAAAGACAAAAAGAAAAGAAAGAGAAAATGAAAGAAAAGGCACTGTATCGCTACTGGGCTAGGACCTTCTCTCTGTCTGTTTCTCTCTGTTCGTCTCTGTCTTTCTCTCTGTGTCTCTTTCTCTGTCTGTCTGTCTGTCTGTCTCTTTCTTTCTCTCTGTCTCTGTCTTTGTCTCTCTCTCTCCCTCTCTACCTGTCTCACTGTGTCTGTCTTCTGTCTTACTCTCTTTCTCTCCCCGTCTGTCTCTCTCTCTCTCTCCCTCCCTGTCTGTTTCTCTCTCTCTCTTTATGTCTGTTTCTGTCTCTCTCTGTCTCTTTCTCTGTCTGTCTGCCCCTCTCTTTCTTTTTCTGTGTCTCTCTGTCTGTCTGTCTCTCTCTCTCTCTCTCTCTCTCTCTGTGACTATCTTCTGTCTTACTCTCTTTCTCTGCCTGTCTGTCTGTCTCTCTCTGTCTCTCCCTCCCTTTCTGTTTCTCTCTCTCTCCCTCTCTCGCTCTCTCTGTCTTTCTCTCTTTCTGTCTGTTTCTCTGTCTCTCTCTGTCCGTCTCTGTCTTTTTCTATCTGTCTGTCTCTCTCTTTCTTTCTGTCTGTCTCTGTCTCTCTCTCTCTCTCTCTGCTTGTCTCTCTCACTGTGTCTGTCTTCTGTCTTACTCTCCTTCTCTGCCTGTCCATCTGTCTGTCTGTCTGTCTCTCTCTCTCTCTCCCTCCCTTTCTGTTTCTCTCTCTCTCGCTCTCTCTCTGCCTGTTTCTCTCTTTCTCTGTCGGTCTCTGTCTGTCTCTTTCTCTCTGTCTCTGTCTCTCTCTCTCTCTGCCTGTCTCACTGTGTCTGTCTTCTGCCTTATTCTCTTTCTCTCTCTGTCTGTCTCTCTCTCTCCCTTCCTGTCTGTTTCTCTCTCTCTCTCTTTCTGCCTCTTTCTCTCTGTCTGTCTCTGTCTTTCTCTGTCTGTCTGCCTCTCTCTTTCTTTTTCTGCGTCTCTCTGTCTCTCTCTCTCTGTTCCTATCTTCTGTCTTACTCTGTTTCTCTGCCTGCCTGTCTGTCTGTCTGTCTGTCTCTCTTTCTGTCTTTCTCCCTCCCTTTCTCTTTCTCTCTCTCTGTCTGTCTCTCTTTCTGTCTGTTTCTCTCTGTCTCTCTGTCCATCTCTCTTTCTCTGTCTCCCTCTTTCTCTCTGTCTCTGCCTCTCTCTCGCTCTCTCTCTGTCTCTCTCACTGTGTGTGACTGTCTTCTGTCTTACTCTCCTTCTCTGCCTGTCCGTCTGTCTGTCTGTCTCTCCCTCTCTCTCCCTCCCTTTCTGTTTCTCTCTCTCTCTCTTTCTGTCTGTTTCTCTCTTTCTCTCTCTGTCTGTCTCTCTCTTTCTTTTTCTCTGTCTCTCTCTGCGTCTGTCTCTCTGTCTGTGCCTATCTTCTGTCTTACTCTCTTTCTCTGCCTGTCTGTCTGTCTCTCTCTCTCTGTCTGTCTCCCTCCCTCCCTCCCTCCCTGTCTGTCTGTTTCTCTCTCTGTCTCTCTCTCTCTGTCCATCTCTGTCTGTCTCTTTCTCTTTCTCTCTCTTTCTTTCTCTCTGTCTCTGTCTCTCTCTCTCTCTCTCTCTGCCTGTCTCTCTCACTGTGTCTGTCTTCTGTCTTACTCTCTTTCTCTGCCTGCCTGTCTTTCTGTCTGTCTGGCTCTCTCCCTCCATGTGTCTCTCTCTCTCTCACTCACTCTCTCTCCGTCTCTCTCTCTTTCTGTCTGTTTCTCTCTGTCTCTGTCTGTCTGTCTGTCTGTCTCTCTCTCTGTTTGTCTTTCTCCCTCCCTGTCTGTCTCTCTCTCTCTCTCTCTGTCTCTGTCTCTCTCTCTTTCTCTTTCTGTCTGTTTCTCTCTATCTCTCGCCGTCCATCTCTGTCTTTCTATGTCTCTCTCTTTCTCTGTCAGTCCGTCAGACACCCCCGTGCCGGGTAGGGCCCTGCCCCTTCCACGAAAGTGAGAAGCGCGTGCTTCGGTGCTTAGAGAGGCCGAGAGGAATCTAGACAGACGGGCCTTGCTGGGCTTCCCCACTCGGTGTATGATTTCGGGAGGTCGAGGCCGGGTCCCCGCTTGGATGCGAGGGGCATTTTCAGACTTTTCTCTCGGTCACGTCTGGCGTCCGGACTTCTCCTATTTCCCTGATAAGCTCCTCGACTTAAACATAAACGGTTAAGGCCGGACCCAACACGGCGAAACCCCGTCTCTACTAAAACTACAAAGCCGAGTCGGGAGCGGCGGGGCAGGCCCCTGTAATGCCAGCTCCTCGGGAGGCTGAGGCGGGAAAATCGCTTGAACCTGGGAGGCGGAGGCTGCAGGGAGCCGAGATCGCGCCACTGCACTATGGCCCAGGCTGTAGAGTGAGTGAGACTCTGTCTCTAAATAAATAAGCAAATTCATGAATTCATTAATTCTTTTCCCTGCTGACGGACATTCGCAGGCATCGGTTGTCTTCGGGCATCACCTAGCGGCCACTGTTATTGAAAGTCGAGGTGACACGGAGGGAGGTCTCGCCGACTTCACCGAGCCTGGGGCAACGGGTTTCTCTCTCTCCCTTCTGGAGGCCCCTCCCTCTCTCCCTCGTTGCCTAGGGAACCTCCGCCCTGGCGGGGGCCCTATTGTTCTTTGATCGGCGCTTTAGTTTTCTTTGTGTTTTGGCGCCTAGACTCTTCTACTTGGGCTTTGGGAAGGGTCAGTTTAATTTTCAAGTTGCCCCCCGGCTCCCCCCACTACCCACCTCCCTTCACCTTAATTTAGTGAGTCGGTTAGGTGGGTTTCCCCCAAAACCCCCACCCCCCCGCCTCCCAACACCCCGCTTGGAAGCCTTCCAGAGCCACCCCGGTGTGCCTCCGTCTTCTCTGCCCTTCCCCCACCCCTTGCCGGCGATCTCATTCTTGCCAGGCTGACATTTGCATCGGTGGGCGTCAGGCCTCACTCAGGGGCCACCGTTTTGGAAGATGGGGGGCGGCACGGTCCCACTTCCCCAGAGGCAGCTTGGGCCGATGGCATAGCCCTTGACCCGCGTGGGCAAGCGGGCGGGTCTGCAGTTGTGGGGCTTTTCCCCCCGCTTTCCGCCTCAGGCCTCCCTCCCTAGGAAAGCTTCACCCTGGCTGGGTCTCCGTCACCTTTTATCATGATGTTTTAGTTTCTCCGCCCTCCGGCCAGCATAGTTTCACAATGCGAAGGGCGTCACAGCTCTAGTGTGGGCCCTCTTAGTACTTGCCCAAAATAGAAACGCTTTCTGAAAACTAATAACTTTGCTCACTTAAGATTTCCAGGGACGGTGCCTTGGCCCGTGTTTCTTGGCTTGTTTTGTTTTGTTTTGTTTTGTTTTGTTTTGTTTTGTTCGTGTTTTTCCTTTCTGGTATGTATTTCTTTTCAAGTGAAGTAGAAATCCCCAGTTTTCAGGAGGACGTCTATTTTCCCCAAGACATGTTAGCTGCTGTTTTTTCCTGTTGTTAACTAGCGCTTTTGTGAATCCCTCAACGTGCAGTGAGAGCCGGTTGATGTTTACTATACTTCATCATGACATCTTATTTTCTAGAAATCCGTAGGCGAATGCTGCTGCTGCTCTTGTTGCTGTTGTTGTTGTCGTTGCTGTTGTCGTTGTCGTTGTTGTTGTTGTTGTTGTTGTTTTCAAAGTATACCCCGGCCACCGTTTATGGGATCAAAAGCACTATAAAATATGTGTGATTATTTCTTGAGCACGCCCTTCCTCCCCCTCTCTCTGTCTGTCTGTCTGTCTCTGTCTCTCTCTTTCTCTGTCTGTCTTCTCTCTCTGTGTGTGTGTCTCTCTCTCTCTGCCTGTCTGTTTCTCTCTCTCTGTCTCTCTCTGCCTGTCTGTTTCTCTCGCTCTGTCTCTCTCTCTCTGCCTGTCTCTCTCACTGTGTCTGTCTTCTGTCTTACTCCCTTTCTCTGCCTGCCTGTCTCTCTCACTCTCTGTCTCTGCGTCTATCTCTCTCTTTCTGTCTGTTTCTCTCTGTCCGTCTCTGTCTCTCTCTGTCTGTCTCTTTGTATTTCTTTCTCTCTGTCTCTGTCTCTCTCACTGTCTGTCTTCTGTCTTAGTCTCTCTCTCTCCCTGTCTGTCTGTTTGTCTCTCTCTCTCTCCCTGTTTCTCTCTCTCTCTCTCTCTCTCTGTCTTTGTCTTTCTTTCTCTCTGTCTCTGTCTCTCTCACTGTGTCTGTCTTCTGTCTTAGTCTCTCTCTCCCTGTCTGTCTGTTTGTCTCTCTCTCTCTCTCCCTGTCTGTTTCTCTCTCTCTCTGGCTTTGTCTTTCTTTCTCTCTGTCTCTGTCTCTGTCTCTGTCTCTCTCTCTCTCTCTCTCTCTCTCTCTCTCTCTCTCTCTCTGTCTGTCTTGTGTCTTACTGTCTTTCTCTGCCTGTCTGTCTGTCTGTCTCTGTCTGTCTCTCTCTCTCTCTCCCCCTGTCGGCTGTTTCTCTGTCCCTGTCTGTGTCTCTCTTTCTGTCTGTTTCTCTCTGTCTGTCTTTCTCTCTCTGTCTCTTTCTCTCTGTCTGTCTCTTTCTCTCTGTCTCTCTCTGTCTCTCTCTCTGTGGGTGTGGGTGTGTGTGTGCATGTGTCTGCCTTCTGTCTTACTCTCTTTCTCTGCCTGTCTGTCTGCCTGTCTGTTTGTCTCTCTCTCTCTCTGCCTGTCTCTCTCCCTTCCTGTCTCTGTTTCTCTCTCTTTCTGTTTCTCTCTGTCTCTGTCCATCTCTGTCTTTCTCCGTCTGTCTCTTTATCTGTCTCTCTCTCTTTCTGTCTTTCTCTCTTTGTGTATCGTTGTCTCTCTCTGTCTGTCTCTCTCTGTCTCTGTCTCTGTCTCTCTCTCTCTCTCTGTCTCGGTCTCTGGCTCTCGCTCTCTCCCGCCCTCTCTTTTTTTTTGCAAAATAAGCTCAAGTACATCTAATCTGATCCATTACCAAGGCCTGAATTCTTCACTTCTGACATCCCAGATTTGATCTCCCTACAGAATGCTGTACAGAACGGGCGAGTTGATTTCTGGACTTGGATACCTCATAGATACTACATATGAATAAAGATCCAACCCTAAAATCTGGGGTGGCTTCTCCCTCAACTGTCTCGAAAAATCGTACCTCTGTTCCCCTAGGATGCCGGAAGGGTTTTCTCAATGTGCATCTGCCCATGTCCTAAGTGATCTGTGACCGAGCCCTGTCCGTTCTGTCTCAAATATGTATGTGCAAACACTTCTCTCCATTTCCACAACTACCCACGGCCCCTTGTGGAACCACTGGCTCTTTGAAAAAAATCCCAGAAGTGGTTTTGGCTTTCTGGCTAGGAGGCCTAAGCCTGCTGAGAACTTTCCTGCCCAGGATCCTGTGTGAACAAAAGTGCCTCTGCTGGGAGCTGGGATCCTTGGGACCATGCTTGCTAGCGCTGGATGAGTCTCTGGAAGGATGCACGGGACTCCGCAAAGCTGACCTGTCCCACCGAGGTCAAATGGATACCTCTGCATTGGCCCGAGGCCTCCAAAGTACATCACCGTCACCAACCGTCACCGTCAGCATCCTTGTGAGCCTGCCCAAGGCCCCGCCTCCGGGGAGACTCTCGGGAGCCCGGCCTTCGTCGGCTAAAGAAGTCCAAAGGGATGGTGACTTCCACCCACAAGGTCCCCACTGAACGGCGAAGATGTGGAGCGTAGGTCAGAGAGGGGACCAGGAGGGGAGACGTCCTGACAGGCGATGAGTTCCCTAGGCTCTGGCCACCCCACCCACGTCCCACGTCCCACGTCCCGGGCACCCGCGGGACACCGCCGCTTTATCCCCTCCTCTGTCCGCAGCCGGCCCCACCCCACCACGCAACCCACGCACACACGCTGGAGGTTCCAAAAGCACACGGTGTGAATAGAGCCTGACGGAGCGAGAGCCCATTTCACGAGGTGGGAGGGGTGGGGGTGGGGTGGGGTGGGGTTTGTGGGGTCTGTGGAGAGCCCGATTCTCCCTCTTGGGTGGCTACAGGCTAGAAATGAATATCGCTTCTTGGGCGGAGGGGCTTCTTTAGGCCATCACCGCTTGCGGGACTGCCTCTCAAACCCTCCCTTGAGGCCACAAAATAGATTCCACCCCACCCGTCGACGTTTCCCCCCGGGTGCTGGATGTATCCTGTCAAGAGACCTGAGCCTGACACCGTCGAATTAAACACCTTTACCGGCTTTGTGTGTTTGTTTGTTTCTGAGATGGAGTCTTGCTCTGTCCCCCCAGCCTGGAGTGCAGTGGCGTGATCTCAGCTCACTGGAACCTCTGCCTCCTGGGTTCAAGTGATTCTCCTGTCTCAGCGCCACCATGGCCGCCTCATTTTTTTTTTTTTTTTTTTTTTTTTTTTTTTTTTTTTTTAGTAGACACGGGGTTTCACCCTCTTTCATTGGTTTTCACTGGAGATTCCAGATTCGAGCCACACCTCATTCTGTGCCACAGAGAGACTTCTTTTTTTTTTTTTTTCTTTTTTTAAGCGCAACGCAACATGTCTGCCTTATTTGAGTGGCTTCATATATCATTATAATTGTGTTGTAGATGAAGAAAAGGTATTAAACACTGTGCTAATGATAGTGAAAGTGAAGACAAAAGAAAGGCTATCTATTTTGTAGTTAGAGTAAAGTTGCTCAGTATTTAGAGCTGCCTAAATACGTCAGCATTTAAACTCTTCCTAGTAAAGGCTGGCCAATCTGAATAATCCTCCTTTAAACACGATTTTTGATAGGGTTAAGATTTTTTTAAGAATGCGACTCCTGCAAAATAGCTGAACAGACAATACACATTTAAAAAAATAACAACACAAGGATCAACCAGACTTGGGAAAAAATCGAAAACGACACACGTCTTATGAAGAACTGAGTTCTTAAAATATGACGGAGAACATAGCTATCGGAAGAGAAGGCAGTATTGGCAAGTTGATTGTGACGTTGGTCAGCAGTAGCTGGCGCTGTCTTTTTGGCCATCTTTCGGGCAATGTAACTACTACAGCAAAATGAGATATGATCCATTAAACAACATATTCACAAATCAAAAAATGTTTCAGTAATATAATGCTTCAGATTTAGAAGCAAATCAAATGATAGAACTCCGCTGCTGTAGTAAGTCAGATCACCGTATCTGACAAAATAACTACCACAGGGTTATGACTTCAGAATTATACTTTCTCTTGATATTTATTTATGTATGTATTTATTTTTTTAATTTATTTCTCTTGAGACGGCGTCTCGCTCTGTCGCCCAGGCTGGGGTGCAATGGTGTGATCTCGGCTCACTGCAACCGCCACCTCTCTGGGTTCAAGCGATTCTCCTGCCTCAGCCTCCCGAGTAGCTGGGACTACAGGTGCCCGCCACCACGCCCAGCTAATCTTTATACTTTTAATAGAGACGGGGTTTCACCGTGTTGGCCCGGATGGTCTCGATCTCTTGACCTCGTGACCCGCCCGCCTCGGCCTCCCAAAGTGCTGGGATGACAGGCGTGAGCCACTGCGCCCGGCCTTCTCTTGACGTTTAAAACTATGAAGTCAGTCCAGAAAAATGCAATAAATGTCAACGGTGAGTATGGTGTTGAGGCAGAAGTAGGACCACGCATGTTCATATCGTATTCCGTTGATCACAATATGACCTAGGGAGTAATTTCCTATGTGCCTACTTATACACGAGTACAAAAGGGTAAAACGGAGAGACTGCTAAATTAAAGGGTACGTGAAGTTCTTAATAGTCACTCCGTAAACTGGAACGCTGTCAAAAAGCGGCAGCTAGTGAATTGTTTCCATCTATTTTTCTATTATCCAATAAGTGAACTATGCTATTCCTTTCCAATCTCCCAAGCACTTCTTGTCCCCATCACCACTTCGGTGCTCGAAGAAAAGGTAACAAATCAAGTAACACAACTAAAGAAACACACACACAAACCAAAGACAGCTACGGTGTCTGCAAAAAAGCTTGCTAGAAGACTGAAACTGTTGAGTATAAGGATCTGGTATTCTACGATCATGAGTTCATTTCAGAGTTTGTTAAAGACATACGTTTCATAAGGAAACATCTTAGTTAGAAGTTATTCAGCAGTATGTACCATCCCTAAGTATTTTTAACCAAATTCGTGACAATAAAGAGCTATCTAACCAGAAAAATTAGCGAGTACCGGCACCATCCATAAGGCTTTGTCTTTACACTTCATTACCACTTACCATGCCTTACAATGTCTAGGATTGACTCTGATAGCATTTTTAAAACCAGCTAATGCTTTGTCCAATTCTTCAGTGAAGACAAGCTCACGCCCTAATGCACTATAGGCATAAGCATCATTTGGATCCACTTCGAGAGTTCTCTGGAAGAATTGAATCGCAATATCGTGTTCCCGTTGCAGACCGAAACAGTTCCCTGCAGCACACCAGGCCTCTGGCTGGCGAATTTTTATCCATGTCTGTGAAGTCTTTGGACAGAATTGAAAGAGCAACACCTTCCGGAGGATGCCAAAGTGTGGTAGAGTAGATCTCCACGCCTTCGACTCTGTAATTCTCAATCCTTCTAACCTCTGAGAATGTTCTTTCAGCTTGCATGGACTCTGAGAGTTTAAAATAGGCCCTTCCAATTTCGCACAGTACCCAACCGGTATTGCAGTGGTGAGAAGCTAGATGGCTCAAGATATTGAGAGCTTCTTTGCCGTGGTAAGAACACAAAGCTAAATAACCTTTCTCCCTTTCACGAAGAAGGCTCATCGAGCCTTCCGCTGCTGCTTTTTGTAGATTAAAAGCCTGAATCTGAGGCGCGATTGCGACTATTTTCCCTTCTGAAATGACGGAAGAGTCCAATTTTGTCACTTCCAGGCTATCACTTATGTTCGGTGGAGTTATTCCTCCTTTCTTAGTTTTACTTTTTGTTGTTCTGTTTGGGATTTTAGGTGGAAACTTCATTTTTAATTTTCTCCTATTCTCCTCGGTTGTGGAGCTGTCACTAGTCAAGAGTCGTGAATTTCTTCGAGGCGGTGCGTTCGGGGGAGATGCCATAGTGGGGCTCAATACCTGAGGTGTTGCCCTTGTCGGCGGACCAGAACTTTGTGTTTTTGCAAGAATTGGAGTTACCTTTGGGCTCTTTCCCCTCTGCGAGAAGACAGACTGTGTTCCGGTTTGGCCGATTCTGGCAACGGACTTTTTTGAAGGGGCTCCGGTGGATGGCACGTCAATGACAGAAGGTGTCTAATACCAGTGCAGTTTTGTCAATAGGATCCGTCTCCGGGACTTGGGGTTTCTGATGGCAGAATGTCAACACTTGGGGTTAATGGACTAACAGCTGCTGGTCCTCCTAATAAAACTGCGACCAGTTTTTGGTTTATGTCGAACCTGTTTAGATCATATGGAAGTTCCTGTTCCCAGTGGGACAGTATCAGGTGAAAGGACAGCTGAATCGATAGAGGACACTGGGGAGTCTGTATTCAAGGAGTACTTTGAATTGGAAGATTCTAAATTCAATCCGTTTAATTCAACGGTGTCCTGGGCTGTTTCCGTAAGAACGGTCTCAGGCTGTCTGTGACGTGAACTAGGACGAGGCCCAAGTGTTGTGGCGCAACACTTGGACAGGCAGTTGCTAAAGCTCTCTAGAGATGTGAATCAAAATGTTTGGTCAGGATCCGGCTTTTCCCCCCTATTTCACACCATGATTCAAAGGGACACCAGAGGAAAGGATTTCAACGAAGGCTCTTTTGGTCACATTCTGATCCTTTGGCAAGCCGATCTGTCTTGCAATATACATGTCCCAACAATGGAAGGGGAAAGCGAGCTGAATCACCAAACTCAGGAACAATAATATCATCATGGCTTTTCTGCTTATGAAACACTCCACCCGATAAGATTTGTTCCCCTTCTGCAAGCTTGCTGAGATCAACACAACATTTCGCAAGCAGGTATTTGCAGTGCGGTGTAGTACAACTGTGTCCTTTCAAGAGTCTATATGTTTTATAGGCCTTTCCTGAGCGGTAAGAACAGGTCGCCAGTAAAAACAAGGCTTCTTCTGAGTGTACTTCTGCATAAAGGCGTTCTGCGAGGAAAACCGCATCTCGGTAGGCATAGTGGTTTAGTGCTTGCCATATAGCAGCCTGGACGGGTCCCTGCAGCACCGCCATCCTCGAGGCTCAGGCCCACTTTCTGCAGTGCCTCAGGCACCACCCCCCCCCCCCCCCCCCGCCCCGTAGCGGCTCCGGCCCGGCCAGCCCCGGCTCATTTAAAGTCACCAGCGACCGTTACCGACCGTTACCGGGGGATGGTGGGGGAGTCCGAGCCAGAATGACTTCTTTATCCTGCTGACTCGGGAAAGCCCGGCCCCTTGTGATCCATTGCAAACCGAGAGTCACCTCGTGTTTAGAACACGGATCCACTCCCAAGTTCAGTGGGGGGGGGGGGGGGATGTGAGGGATGTGGCATGGAGGACGAAGGACTCTCTTCCTTCTGATTCGGTCTGCACAGTGGGGCCTAGGGCTGGAGCTCTCTCCGTGCGGACCGCTGACTCCCTCTACCTTGGGTTCCATCGGCCCCACCCTGGAACGCGGGTCTTGGCAGATTCTGGCCCTTCCTGGCCCTTCAGTCGCTGTCAGAAACCCCATCTCGTGCTCGGATGCCCCGAGTGACTGTGGCTCGCACCTCTCCGGAAACATTGGAAATCTCTCCTCTACGCGCGGCCACCTGAAACCACAGGAGCTCGGGACACACGTGCTTTCGGGAGAGAATGCTGAGAGTCTCTTGCCGACTCTCTCTTGACTTGAGTTCTTCGTGGGTGCGTGGTTAAGACGTAGTGAGACCAGATGTATTAACTCAGGCCGGGTGCTGGTGGCTCACGCCTGTAACCCCAACACTTTGGGAGGCCGAGGCCGTAGGGTCCCTCGAGGAATCGCCTAACCCTGGGGAGGTTGAGGCTGCAGTGAGTGAGCCATAATTGTGTCACTGCGCTCCAGTCTGGGCGAAAGACAGAATGAGGCCCTGCCACAGGCAGGCAGGCAGGCAGGCAGGCAGGCAGGCAGGCAGGCAGGCAGGCAGGCAGGCAGAAAGACAACAGCTGTATTATGTTCTTCTCAGGGTAGGAAGCAAAAATAACAGAATACAGCACTTAATTTTTTTTTTTCCCTTCGGACGGAGTTTCACTCTTGGTGCCCACGCTGGAGTGCAGTGGCACCATCTCGGCTCACCGCAACCTCCACCTCCCGCGTTCAAACGATTCTCCTGCCTCAGCCTCCTGAGTAGCTGGGATTACAGGCACGGGCCACCACACCCGGCTGATTTTGTATTGTTAGTAGAGACGGCATTTCTCCATGTCGGTCAGGCTGGTCTCGAACTGGCGACCCCAGTGGATCTGCCCGCCTCGGCCTCCCAAAGTGCTGGGATGACAGGCGTGAGCCATCGTGACCGGCCGGCTACATTTATTTTTTTTCTTAATTATTTTACCTTTTTTTAGTTTTCAATTTTAATCTATTTATTTATTTACATTTATTTCTTTCCTTATTTACTTATTTATTTATTTTCGAGACAGACTCTCGCTCTGTTGCCCAGGCTGGAGTGCAGCGGCGCGATCTCGGCTCACTGCAAGCTCTGCCTCCCGGGTTCATGCCATTCTCCTGCCTCAGCCTCCCGAGTAGCTGGGACTACAGGCGCCCGCCACCGTGCCTGGCTAACTTTTTGTATTTTGAGTAGAGACGGGGTTTCACTGTGGTAGCCAGGATGGTCCCGATCTCCCGATCCCGTGATCCGTCCACCTCGGCCTCCCAAAGTGCTGGGATGACAGGCGTGAGCCACCGCCCCCGGCCTATTTATCTATTTATTAACTTGGAGTCCAGGTTATGAAACCAGTTAGTTTGTGTAATTTTTTTTTTTTTTGAGACGAGGCTTCACCGTGTTGCCAAGGCTTGGACCGAGGGATCCACCGGCCCTCGGCCTCCCAAAAGTGCGGGGATGACAGGCGCGAGCCTACCGCGCCCGGACCCCCCCTTCCCCCCCTCCCCCGCTTGTCTTCCCGACAGACAGTTTCACGGCAGAGCGTTTGGCTGGCGTGTTTAAATTCATTCTAAATAGAAATTTGGGATGTCAGCTTCTGGCCTCATGGACTCTGAGCTGAGGAGTCCCCTGGTCTGTCTATCACAGGACCGTACACGTAAGGAGGAGAAAAATCGTAACGTTCAAAGTCAGTAATTTTGTGATACAGAAATACACGGATTCACCCAAAACACAGAAACCAGTCTTTTAGAAATGGCCTTAGTCCTGGTGTCCGTGACAGTGATTCTTTTCGGTTCGGACCTTGACTGAGAGAATTCCCAGTCGGTCTCTCGTCTCTGGACGGAAGTTCCAGATGATCCGATGGGTGGGGGACTTAGGCTGCCTCCCCCCAGGAGCCCTGGTCGATTAGTTGTGGGGATCGCCTTGGAGGGCGCGGTGACCCACTGTGCTGTGGGAACCTCCATCCTTCCCCCCACCCCCTCCCCAGGGGATCCCAATTCATTCCAGGCTGACACTCTCACTGGCAGACGTCGGGCATCACCTAGCGGTCACTGTTACTCTGAAGACGGAGGCCTCACAGAGGAAGGGAGCACCAGGCCGCCTGCGCACAGCCTGGGGCAACTGTGTCTTCTCTACCGCCCCCGCCCCCACCTCCAAGTTCCTCCCTCCCTTGTTGCCTAGGAAATCGCCACTTTGACGACTGGGTCTGATTGACCTTTGATCAGGCAAGAACGAACAAACAAATAAATAAATAAAATAACACCAAAGTAACTAACTAAATAAGATAAGTCAATACAATCCATTACAATACAATACAATACGATACAACACGATACGATAGGATACAGTACAATACAATACAATACAATACAATACAATACAATACAATACAATACAATACAATACAATACAATACAATACAATACAACACAACACAATAGGCCAGGCGCGGTGGCTCATGCCTGTCATCCCATCACTTTGGGATGCCGAGGTGGACGCATCACCTGAAGTCGGGAGTTGGAGACAAGCCCGACCAACATGGAGAAATCCCGTCTCAATTGAAAATACAAAATTAGCCGGGCGTGGTGGCACATGCCTCTAATCCCAGCTGCTAGGAAGGCTGAGGCAGGAGAATCGCTTGAACCTGGGAAGCGGAGGTGGCGGTGAGCCGAGATTGCGCCATCGCACTCCAGTCTGAGCAACAAGAGCGAAACTCCGTCTCAAAGAAATAAACTAAGATAAATAAATAAATACATAAATACATAAATTAAAATAAATAAATAAATAAATAAAATAAAATAAATAAATGGGCCCTGCGCGGTGGCTCAAGCCTGTCATCCCCTCACTTTGGGAGGCCAAGGCCGGTGGATCAAGAGGCGGTCAGACCAACAGGGCCAGTATGGTGAAACCCCGTCTCTACTCACAACACACCAAATTAGCCGGGTGCCGTGCTGTGCTGTACTGTCTGTAATCCCAGCTACTCGGGAGGCCGAGCTGAGGCAGGAGAATCGCTTGAACCTGGGAGGCGGAGGGTGCAGTGAGCCGAGATCGCGCCACTGCACCCCAGCCTGGGCGACAGAGCGAGACTCCGTCTCAAAAAAATGAAAATGAAAATAAAAATGAAATGCAACAAAATAATTAAAAAGTGAGTTTCCGGGAAAAAAGAAAAAAGGAAAAAAAAAAAAAAAGAAGAAAACAACCCCACCGTGACGTACACGTACGCCTCTCGCCTTTCCAGGCATCAGACACGTTAGGAATCATGCGTGATTTCTTTTTTTAACTTAATTTTATTTTATCATGATGATTTATGTTTCGAGACGGAGTCTCGGAGGCCCGCCCTCCCTCCGTCCCATTCCCTGGTTGCCCAGACCACCTCAGGAGACAGACCCTGGCTGGGCCAGATTGTTCTTCTCCTTGGTCAATGGTTTCCTTGTCTTTCTTCGTGTCTTTAACCCGCGTGGACGCTTCCGCTCGGGTTTTACAGATGGCAGCTCCACTTTAGGCCTTGTTGTTGTTGGGGACTTTCCTGATTCTCCCCAGATGTAGTGAAAGCAGGTAGATTTGCCTTGCCTGGACTTGCCTGGCCTTGCCTTTTCTTTCTTTCTTTATTACTTTCTCTTTTTTTTCTTCTTCTTCCTTTTTTTTTTTTTTTTTTTGAGACAGAGTTTCACTCCTGTTGCCCAGGCTAGAGGGCAATGGCGCGATCTCGGCCCACCGCACCCTCTGCCTCCCAGGTTCAAGCGATTCTCCTGGCTCAGCCTCCTGATTAGCTGGGATTATAGGCATGGGCCACCGTGCCTGGCTGATGTTTGTACTTTTAGTAGAGACGGTGTTTTTCCATGTTGGTCAGGCTGGTCTCCAACTCCGAACCTCAGGTGATCCGCCTGCCTTGGCCTCCCAAAGTGCTGGGATGACAGGCGTGAGCCGCCGCGCCCAGCCTCTCTCTCTCTCGCTTGCTTGCTTGCTTGCTTGCTTGCTTGCTTGCTTGCTTGCTTGCTTGCTTGCTTTCGTGTTTTCTTGCTTTCTTGTTTTCTTGCTTTCTTGCTTGCTTGCTTGCTTTCGTGCTTTCTTGCTTTCCTGTTTTCTTTCTTTCTTTCTTTCTTTCTTTCTTTCTTTCTTTCTTTTGTTTCTTTCTTGCTTGCTTTCTTGCTTGCTTGCTTGCTTGCTTGCTTTCGTGCTTTCCTGTTTTCTTTCTTTCTTTCTTTCTTTTGTTTCTTTCTTGCTTGCTTTCTTGCTTCCTTGTTTTCTTGCTTGCTTGCTTTTGTGCTTTCTTCTTTTCTTGCTTTCTTTCTTTCTTTGGTTTCTTTCTTACTTGCTTGCTTGCTTGCTTTCGTGCTTTCTTGTTTTCTTGCTTTCTTTCTTTCTTTTGTTTCTTGCTTGCTTGCTTTCGTGCTTTCTTGCTTGCTTTCTGTCTTTTGTTTCTTTCTTGCTTGCTTTCTTGCTTCCTTGTTTTCTTGCTTTCTTGCTTGCTTGCTTTCGTGCTTTCTTTCTTGCTTTCTTTTCTTTCTTGCTTGCTTTCTTTTCTTTTTCTTTCTTTCTTTCTTGCTTTCTTTTCATTCATTCATTCTTTCTTTCTTCTTTCTTTCTTTCTTTCTTTCTTTCTTTCTTTCTTTCTTTCTTTCTCTGTTTCTTTCTGTTTCGTCCTTTTGAGACAGAGTTTCACTCTTGTTTCCACGGCTAGAGTGCCATGGCGCGATCTTGGCTCACCGCACCTTCCGCCTCCCGGGTTCGAGCGCTTCTCCCGCCTCAGCCTCCTGATTAGCGGGGATTACAGGGAGGCACCCCCACGCCTGGCTTGGCTGATGTTTGTATTTTTAGTAGGCACGCCGTGTCTCTCCATGTGGGTCAGGCTGGTCTCCAACTCCCGACCTCATGTGATGCGCCCACCTCGGCCTCTCAAAGTGCTGGGATGACAGGCGTGGGTCACCGTGCCCAGCCTGTTGACTCGTTTCGTTTTTTTGTTTCTTTCGTTTCCATGTGTTCACTTATATTTATCGACGTAAACGTTTGTATACATTTATATGTAAACGAAAATGTGTATCTTTACGTTGAATACGCTTGTGTATAGTAAATACGCATCGATTATGTAGAAACATACCTCTATGTGATAGATGCAGGTGTTTATTTCGCATAAATGAATACACGTCGCTCTAGAAAGAAGCGATCGCCGACAAATACGTGTATGCTTACGTATGAAAAGTGTTGTATTTATGTTTCTAAATGAACGAGTGTACGTATTTGTCTCTGTTTTCTTTCTTCCTCTCTTTTATGTTTTTCTTCCTTCCTTTCTACCTTTCTCTCCTTCTTTAGGCGTTTCTTCCTCTCTTCCTTTCCTTCTTTCTCTCTTTCTGTTCTTTTTTCTTTCGTGCTTTATTTCTCTTTCGTTCCCTGTCTTTCCTTCTTTTTTCTTTCCTCTCTGTTTCTTTTTCCCTTTTTTCCTTCGTTTCTTTCCTCATTCTTTCTCTCTTTTTCATGTGTCTTTCCTTTCCGTCTGTCTTTTAAAAATGGACTGTTTCAAAAGTTTTCTTTGCGTATCTACGTTTTTTAAACGGTCTCTCTTTTCTCCATTTTCTTCCTCCCTCCCTGCTCCCTTCCCTCCCTCCTTCCCTTTCGCCGTCTGTCTCTTTGCCCCATTCCCCCCGTCCCTCCCTCTTTCTCTCCCTCTGTCTGTCTCTGTGTGGATTCTGGAAGAGCCTACGCATTCTGCCTCTCCGTGTGTCTGCAGCGACCGGCGACCGAGTCCTTGTGTGTTCTTTCTCCCTCCCTCCCTCCCTCCCTCCCTCCCTCCCTCCCTCCCTGCTTCCGAGATGCATCTCCAAACACCCACACGCCGTGGGTTGTCTTCTGACTCTGTCGCGGTCGAGGCAGAGACCCGTTTTGGGTACCGTTTGTGTGGGGTTGGGGTAGAGGGGCTGCGTTTTTGGCCTCGGGAAGAGCTTCTCGACTCACGGTTTCGCTTTTGCGGTCCCCGGGCCGCCCTGCCATCCGGATCTGTCTCGCTGACGTTCGCGGCGGTCGTCGGGCTCCATCTGGCGGCCGCTTTTAGATCGTGCTCTCGGCTTCCGGAGCTGCGGTGGCAGCTGCCGAGGGAGGGGACCGTCCCCGCTGTGAGCTAGGCAGAGCTCCGGAAAGCCCGCGGTCGTCAGCCCGGCTGGCCCGGTGGCGCCAGAGCTGTGGCGCGTCGCTTGTGAGTCAGCTCTGGCGTGCAGGTTTATGTGGGGGAGAGGCTGTCGCTGCGCTTCTGGGCCCGAGCCGGGCGTGGGGCTGCCCGGGCTGGTCGACCAGCGTGCCGCAGCTCCCGAGGCCCGAGCCGCGACCCGCGGGGACCCGCCGCGCGTGGCGAGGGAGGCTGGGGACGCCCTTCCCGGCCCGGTCGCGGGTCCGTCCGCGCTCATCCTGGCCGTCTGAGGCGGTGGCCGAATTCGTTTCCGACGAGTCCCCGTGGGGAGCCGGGGACCGTCCTGCCCCCGTCCCCCGGGTGCCGGGGAGCGGTCCCCGGGCCGGGCCGCCGTCCCTCTGCCGCGATCCTTTCTGGCGAGTCCCCGTGCGGAGTCGGAGAGCGCTCCCTGAGTGCGCGTGCGGCCCGAGAGGTCGCGCCTGGCCGGCCTTCGGTCCCTCGTGTGTCCCGGTCGTAGGAGGGGCCGGCCGAAAATGCTTCCGGGTCCCGCTCTGGAGACACGGGCCGGCCCCCTGCGTGTGGCACGGGCGGCCGGGAGGGCGTCCCTGGCCCGGCGCTGCTCCCGCGTGTGTCCTGGGGTTGACCAGAGGGCCCCGGGCGCTCCGTGTGTGGCCGCGATGGTGGCGTTTTTGGGGACAGGTGTCCGTGTCGCGCGTTTCGTGGGCCGGCGGTGTGGTCGGTGACTCGACCTCCCGGCCCCGGGGGAGGTATATCCCTCACTCCGAGTCGGCATTTTGGGCCACCGGGTTATTGCTGACACGCTGTCCTCTGGCGACCTGTCGCTGGAGAGGTTGGGCCTCTGGATGCGTGCGGGGCTCTGGCCTACCGGTGACCCGGCTAGCCGGCCGTGCTCCTGCTTGAGCCGCCTGCTGGGGCCCGCGGGCCTGTGGTTCTCTCGCGCGTCCGAGCGTCCCGACTCCCGGTGCCGGCCCGGGTCCGGGTCTCTGACCCACCCGGGGGGCGGCGGGGAAGGCGGCGGGGGCCACCCTGCCCCCGTGCGCTCTCCGCTGCGGGCGCCCGGGGCGGCTGCGACAACCCCACCCCGCTGGCTCCGTGCCGTGCGTGTCAGGCGTTCTCGTCTCCGCTGGGTTGTCCGCCGCCCCTTCCCCGGGGTGGGGAGTTGGCCGGGGCCGATCGGCTGGTCTGGCTGGCCGGCCGGCCGGGTGGCCGATCTCCGCTCCCGGGGGGCTCTTCGCGATCGATGTGGTGACGTCATGCTCTCCCGGGCCGGGTCCGAGCCGCGCCGGGCGAGGGGCGGACGTTCGTGGCGAACGGGTCCGTTCTTCTCGCTCCGCCCCGCGGGGGCCCCTCGTCTCTCCTCTCCCCGCCTGCGGGTGGTGCGTGTGGGAAGGCGTGGGGTGCGGAACCCGGCCTGACCTCGGCGTCCCGCCCGCCGCCTTCTGCGTCGCGGGACGGGTCGGCGGGGTCCTCTGACGCGGCAGACACCCCTCGCTGTCGCCTCCCGTGGTTGTCGACTTGCGGGCGGGCCCCCTCCGCGGCGGTGGGGGTGCCGTCCCGCCGGCCCGTCGTGCTGCCCTCTCCGGGGGTTTGCTCGAGCGTCGGCTCCGCCTGGGCCCTTGCGGTGCTCCTGGAGCGCTCCGGGTTGTCCCTCAGGTGCCCGAGGCCGAGCGGTGGTGTGTCGTTCCCGCCCCCAGTGCCCCCCTCCTCCGGTCGCCACCGCGGTGTCCGCGCGTGGGTCCTGAGGGAGCTCGTAGGTGTGGGGTTCGAGGCGGTTGAGTGAGACGAGACGCGCCCCTCCCACGCGGGGAAGGGCGCCCGCCTGGTCCGGCGAGTGCATGTCCCGTGCTCCCCTTTGGCGGGTGCGCGCGGGCCGTGTGAGCGATCGCGGTGGGTTCGGGCCGGTGACGCGTGCGCCGGCTGGCCGCCGAGGGGCTGCCGTTCCGCCTCCGACCGGTCGTGTGTGGGTTGACTTCGGAGGTGCTTTGCCTTGGAAGGAAGGAGGTGGGGGGACGGGGGGGGCCTCGTGGGGTTGCGCGCACGCGCGCACCGGCCGAGCCCCCGCCCTGACCGCGAACGCTCAAGGTGGCCGCACGCAGGTGTTTCCTCGTACCGCAGGCCCTCTCCCTTCCCCAGGCGTCCCTCGGCGCCTCTGCGGGCCCGAGGAGGGGTGGCTGGCGGTTGGGGAGTGTGACCCACCCTCGGTGAGAAAGCCTTCTCTAGCGATCCGAGAGGTGTGCCTTGGGGTACCGGATCCCCCGGACTGCCGCCTCTGTCTCTGCCTCTGTTATGGTAGCGCTGCCGTAGCGACTCGCTCGCAGAGGACCCTCCTCCGCTTCCCCCTCGACGGGGTTGAGGGGGGAGAGCGAGGGTTCCGCCGGCCACCGCGGTGGTGGCCGAGCACGGCTCGTCGCCTACTGTGGCCCGCGCCTCCCCCTTCCGAGTCGGGGGAGGATCCCGCCGGGCCGGGCCCGGCGTCCTGGCGGGTTGGGACGTGGCGGCCGGCGAGCGGTGGTGGGTGTGTGCTGCGCGGTGTACCGTCCGGCGCGTGAGTCCCTCCGCCGTGAGTCGGCTCTCCGCCCGCTCCCCTGCCGAGTCGTGACCGGTGTCGGCGACCGCGTTTTGCGTGGCGTGGGGTCGGGCCGCCTGGGCCCTGGGAAAGCGTCCCGCGGTGGGGGCGCGCCGGTCTCCCGGAGCGGGGCCGGGCCGGAGGATGGACGAGAATCACGAGCGATGGTGGTGCTGGCGTTGGGTTCGTGGCTGCGGTCGCTTCGGGGTCCCCGGTGGCGGGACCCCGGGGCTCGCGAGGCGGATCTCGGTGGGGGGGCCGAGGGCCGTCCGGCGTCCCAGGCGGGGCGCCGCGGGACCGCCCTCGTGTCTGTGGCGGTGGGATCCCGCGGCCGTGTTTTCCTGGTGGCCCG
>NC_073246.2:3805313-3827813 GCF_029281585.2 Gorilla gorilla gorilla
TGGCAGCCCCAGCATTGTAAAGGGTGCACGGGTATGGAAATGTCACGTAGGATGCCCTCCTTCCCTTCGGTCTGCCTTCAGCTGCCTCAGGCGTGAAGACAACTTCCCATCGGAACCTCTTTTCTTCCCTTTCTCCAGCACGCAGATGAGACGCATGAGAGGGAGAAACAGCTCAATAGATACTGCTGACCTTCATTTGTGGAATCCTCAGTCATCTACACACAAGACAGGTGACTAGGCAGGGACACAGATCAAACACTATTTCCGGGTCCTCGTGGTGGGGATTGGTCTCTCTCTCTCTCTCTCGCACGCACGCACGCACGCACACACACACACACACACACACAGTTTCCATATCTAGTTCGCAAAGCACACTCACTTCCCCTTTTCACGGTACGCAGGCTGAGTAAAACCCACCCCACCCTCCACCCGTTGGCTGACGAAACCCCTTCTCTACAATGTATGAAAAAGATGATCTGGGCCGGGCACGCTGGCTCACGCCTGTCATTCCGGCACTTTGGGAGGCCGAGGCGGGTGGATCGCTTGGGGCCCGGAGTTCGAGACCGGGCTGGCCGACGTGGCGAAACCCCGTCTCTCTGAAAAATAGAACGATGAGCCGGGCCTGGTGGCGTGGGCTTGGAATCACGACCGCTCGGGAGACTGGGGCGGGCGAGTTGTTCCAACCGGGGAGGCCGAGGTTGCGATGAGCTGAGGTCGTGCCGTGGCAATCCAGCCTGGATGACGGAGCGAGACCCTGTCTCGATAGAATCGTGATGTTTTTAGAAGGTGAGTTGTGCGTGGTGATGGCCGCCTGGAGTCGCAGCTACTCGGGAGGCTGAGATAAGGAGAAGATCACTTGAGGCCCCACAGGTCGAGGCTTCGGTCGTCCGTGACCCACTGTATCCTGGTCAGTCACCGGTCAAGGAGATAGGCCCCCTCCCCGTTTGCTTTTCTTTTCTTCCCTTCTCTTTTCTTCTCTTTTCTTTTTTTCCTTCTTTCCTTCTTTCTTTCTTCTCTTTCTTTCTTTCTTTCTTTCTTTCTTTCTTCCTTCCTTCCCCTCTTTCTTTCCTGCCTTACTGCCTTCCTGCGTTTCTTCTTTTCTTCTTTCCTCCCTTCCTCCCTTCCTTCTTTCCTCCCGCCTCAGCCTCCCAAAGTGCTGGGATGACTGGCGTGAGGCACCATGCCTGCTTGGCCTAAAGAGACCGTCTTGGAAAGTGAGACACAGAGAGTGCCTTCCAGTGATCTCATTGACTGATTTAGAGACGGCATCTCGCTCCGTCACCCCAGCAGTGGTGCCACCATAACTCACTCCCTGCAGCGTGGACGCTCCTGGACTCGAGCGATCCTTCCACCTCAGCCTCCAGAGTACAGAACCTGGGACCGCAGGCACGCGCCACTGTGCCCACACTATTTTTAATTATTTTTTCCCCCCCGAGACAGAGTCTCCCTCTCGTGGCCTAGACTGCGGTGCGGTGGCGCCATCTTGGCTCACCGCAACCTCTGCCTCCCGGTTTCAAGCGATTCTCCTGCATCGGCCTCCTGAGTAGCTGGGATGGCGGGCATGCGCCGCCACGTCTGGCTGATTTTGTATTTTTAGTGGAGACGGGGCTTCTCCATGTTGATCGGGCTGGTCTCAAACTCCCGACCTCAGGTGATCCGCCCTCCCCGGCCTCCGGAAGTGCTGGGATGACAGGCGTGGGCCACCGCGCCCGGCCTTCATTTTTAAATGTTTTCCCACAGACGGGGTCTCATCATTTCGTTGCAACCCTCCCGCCCGGCGTCTCAAAGTGCTGGCGTGACGTGCGTGAGCCACTGCGCCTGGACTCCGGGGAATGATTCACGATCGCTGTACTCATCTTTCTTTCTTTCTTTCTTTCTTTCTTTCTTTCTTTCTTTCTTATTTATTGATGAATTATTTTATGATTTATTTGTGTACTTATTTTCAGACGGAGTCTCGCTCTGGGCGGGGCGGGGCGAGGCGAGGCGAGGCACAGCGCATCGCTTTGGAAGCCGCGGCAACGCCTTTGAAAGCCCCATTCATATGCACAGAGCCTTATTCCCTTCCTGGAGTTGGAGCTCATGCCTTCCATAGCCTTGGGCTTCTCTCCATTCGGAAGCTTTGACAGGCGCAACCCCACCCAGAGGCTGGCTGCGGCTGAGGATTAGGGGGTGTGTTGGGGCTTGAAAAGTGGGTCCCCTAGTTTTGATACCTCAGCCGACACATCCGCCGACCACCATCGCTTTCTCGCCCTCTGAGATCCCCCGCCTCCACCGCCTTGCAGGCTCACCTCTTACTTTCATTTCTTTCTTCCTTTCTTGCGTTTGAGGAGGGGGTGCGGGAATGAGGGTGTGTGTGGGGAGGGGGTGCGGGGTGGGGACGGAGGAGAGCGTCCTAAGGGTCGATTTAGTGTCATGCCTCTTTCACCGCCACCACCGAAGCTGAAAGCAACGATCCGCTAACTACCGCGTGTTCTCATCTAGAAGTGGGAACTTACAGATGAGAGTCCTTGCATGGGCAGAACGAGGGGGACCAGGGACGCGGAAGCCTGCTTGGCGGAGGAGGGGTGCGAGGAGAGACACCTTCAGGAAAAAAAACAAAACACGAATACTGTCGGACACAGCACTGACTACCCGGGTGATGAAATCATCTGCACACTGAACACCCCCGTCACAAGTTTACCTATGTAACAATCTTGCTCATGTATGCTTGAACCACAAATAAAAGGGGGGGGAGAGAGAGACAGAGAGAGAGAGAGAGGTAAAACGAAACACCACCTCCTTGACCTGAGTCAGGGGGTTTCTGGCCTTTTGGGAGAACGTTCAACAACAATGCAGTATTTGGGCCTGTTCTTTTGTTTTTCTTCTTTTCTTTCTTTTTTTTGGACTGAGTCTCTCTCGCTCTGTCACCCAGGCTGCGGTGCAGTGGCGCTCTCTCGGCTCACTGAAACCTCTGCTTCCCGGGTTCCAGTGATTCTTCTCCGGGTAGCTGGGATTACAGGCGCGCACCATGACGGCCGGCTCGTATTTCTATTTTTAGTAGAGACGGGGTTTCTCCATGTTGGCCATGCTGGTCTCGAACTCCTGACCTCAAATGATCCGCCTTCCTGGGCCTCCCAAGGTGCTGGGACGACAGGCCTGTGCCGCCGGGATTTCAGCCTTTAAAAGCGCGGGCCCTGCCAACTTTCGCTGCGGCCCTTACGCTCAGAATGACGTGTCCTCTCTGCCCTAGGTTGACTCCTTGAGTCCCCTAGGCCATTGCACTGTAGCCTGGGCAGCAAGAGCCAAACTCCGTTCCCCCACCTCCCCACGCAAAAACTAACTAACTAACTAAACTAACTAACTAACTAAAATCTCTACACGTCACCTCTAAGTGTGTGTTCCCGTGAGTGATTTCTAAGAAATGGCACTGTACACTGAACGCAGTGGCTCACGTCTGTCATCCCGAGGTCAGGAGTTCGAGACCAGCCCGGCCAACGTGGTGAAACCCCGTCTCTACTGAAAATACGAAATTCAGTCAGGCGCCGTGGGGCAGGCACCTGTCATCCCAGCTACTCGGGAGGCTGGGGCGGAAGAATTGCTTGAACCTGGCAGGCAGAGGTTGCAGTGACCCAAGATCGCGCCACTGCACTACAGCCTGGGCGACAGAGTGAGACTCAGTCTCCAGATAAATACATACATACATACATACATACATACATACATACATACATACATACATCATACAAGAAAGACAAAAAGAAAAGAAAGAGAAAATGAAAGAAAAGGCACTGTATCGCTACTGGGCTAGGACCTTCTCTCTGTCTGTTTCTCTCTGTTCGTCTCTGTCTTTCTCTCTGTGTCTCTTTCTCTGTCTGTCTGTCTGTCTGTCTCTTTCTTTCTCTCTGTCTCTGTCTTTGTCTCTCTCTCTCCCTCTCTACCTGTCTCACTGTGTCTGTCTTCTGTCTTACTCTCTTTCTCTCCCCGTCTGTCTCTCTCTCTCTCTCCCTCCCTGTCTGTTTCTCTCTCTCTCTTTATGTCTGTTTCTGTCTCTCTCTGTCTCTTTCTCTGTCTGTCTGCCCCTCTCTTTCTTTTTCTGTGTCTCTCTGTCTGTCTGTCTCTCTCTCTCTCTCTCTCTCTCTCTGTGACTATCTTCTGTCTTACTCTCTTTCTCTGCCTGTCTGTCTGTCTCTCTCTGTCTCTCCCTCCCTTTCTGTTTCTCTCTCTCTCCCTCTCTCGCTCTCTCTGTCTTTCTCTCTTTCTGTCTGTTTCTCTGTCTCTCTCTGTCCGTCTCTGTCTTTTTCTATCTGTCTGTCTCTCTCTTTCTTTCTGTCTGTCTCTGTCTCTCTCTCTCTCTCTCTGCTTGTCTCTCTCACTGTGTCTGTCTTCTGTCTTACTCTCCTTCTCTGCCTGTCCATCTGTCTGTCTGTCTGTCTCTCTCTCTCTCTCCCTCCCTTTCTGTTTCTCTCTCTCTCGCTCTCTCTCTGCCTGTTTCTCTCTTTCTCTGTCGGTCTCTGTCTGTCTCTTTCTCTCTGTCTCTGTCTCTCTCTCTCTCTGCCTGTCTCACTGTGTCTGTCTTCTGCCTTATTCTCTTTCTCTCTCTGTCTGTCTCTCTCTCTCCCTTCCTGTCTGTTTCTCTCTCTCTCTCTTTCTGCCTCTTTCTCTCTGTCTGTCTCTGTCTTTCTCTGTCTGTCTGCCTCTCTCTTTCTTTTTCTGCGTCTCTCTGTCTCTCTCTCTCTGTTCCTATCTTCTGTCTTACTCTGTTTCTCTGCCTGCCTGTCTGTCTGTCTGTCTGTCTCTCTTTCTGTCTTTCTCCCTCCCTTTCTCTTTCTCTCTCTCTGTCTGTCTCTCTTTCTGTCTGTTTCTCTCTGTCTCTCTGTCCATCTCTCTTTCTCTGTCTCCCTCTTTCTCTCTGTCTCTGCCTCTCTCTCGCTCTCTCTCTGTCTCTCTCACTGTGTGTGACTGTCTTCTGTCTTACTCTCCTTCTCTGCCTGTCCGTCTGTCTGTCTGTCTCTCCCTCTCTCTCCCTCCCTTTCTGTTTCTCTCTCTCTCTCTTTCTGTCTGTTTCTCTCTTTCTCTCTCTGTCTGTCTCTCTCTTTCTTTTTCTCTGTCTCTCTCTGCGTCTGTCTCTCTGTCTGTGCCTATCTTCTGTCTTACTCTCTTTCTCTGCCTGTCTGTCTGTCTCTCTCTCTCTGTCTGTCTCCCTCCCTCCCTCCCTCCCTGTCTGTCTGTTTCTCTCTCTGTCTCTCTCTCTCTGTCCATCTCTGTCTGTCTCTTTCTCTTTCTCTCTCTTTCTTTCTCTCTGTCTCTGTCTCTCTCTCTCTCTCTCTCTGCCTGTCTCTCTCACTGTGTCTGTCTTCTGTCTTACTCTCTTTCTCTGCCTGCCTGTCTTTCTGTCTGTCTGGCTCTCTCCCTCCATGTGTCTCTCTCTCTCTCACTCACTCTCTCTCCGTCTCTCTCTCTTTCTGTCTGTTTCTCTCTGTCTCTGTCTGTCTGTCTGTCTGTCTCTCTCTCTGTTTGTCTTTCTCCCTCCCTGTCTGTCTCTCTCTCTCTCTCTCTGTCTCTGTCTCTCTCTCTTTCTCTTTCTGTCTGTTTCTCTCTATCTCTCGCCGTCCATCTCTGTCTTTCTATGTCTCTCTCTTTCTCTGTCAGTCCGTCAGACACCCCCGTGCCGGGTAGGGCCCTGCCCCTTCCACGAAAGTGAGAAGCGCGTGCTTCGGTGCTTAGAGAGGCCGAGAGGAATCTAGACAGACGGGCCTTGCTGGGCTTCCCCACTCGGTGTATGATTTCGGGAGGTCGAGGCCGGGTCCCCGCTTGGATGCGAGGGGCATTTTCAGACTTTTCTCTCGGTCACGTCTGGCGTCCGGACTTCTCCTATTTCCCTGATAAGCTCCTCGACTTAAACATAAACGGTTAAGGCCGGACCCAACACGGCGAAACCCCGTCTCTACTAAAACTACAAAGCCGAGTCGGGAGCGGCGGGGCAGGCCCCTGTAATGCCAGCTCCTCGGGAGGCTGAGGCGGGAAAATCGCTTGAACCTGGGAGGCGGAGGCTGCAGGGAGCCGAGATCGCGCCACTGCACTATGGCCCAGGCTGTAGAGTGAGTGAGACTCTGTCTCTAAATAAATAAGCAAATTCATGAATTCATTAATTCTTTTCCCTGCTGACGGACATTCGCAGGCATCGGTTGTCTTCGGGCATCACCTAGCGGCCACTGTTATTGAAAGTCGAGGTGACACGGAGGGAGGTCTCGCCGACTTCACCGAGCCTGGGGCAACGGGTTTCTCTCTCTCCCTTCTGGAGGCCCCTCCCTCTCTCCCTCGTTGCCTAGGGAACCTCCGCCCTGGCGGGGGCCCTATTGTTCTTTGATCGGCGCTTTAGTTTTCTTTGTGTTTTGGCGCCTAGACTCTTCTACTTGGGCTTTGGGAAGGGTCAGTTTAATTTTCAAGTTGCCCCCCGGCTCCCCCCACTACCCACCTCCCTTCACCTTAATTTAGTGAGTCGGTTAGGTGGGTTTCCCCCAAAACCCCCACCCCCCCGCCTCCCAACACCCCGCTTGGAAGCCTTCCAGAGCCACCCCGGTGTGCCTCCGTCTTCTCTGCCCTTCCCCCACCCCTTGCCGGCGATCTCATTCTTGCCAGGCTGACATTTGCATCGGTGGGCGTCAGGCCTCACTCAGGGGCCACCGTTTTGGAAGATGGGGGGCGGCACGGTCCCACTTCCCCAGAGGCAGCTTGGGCCGATGGCATAGCCCTTGACCCGCGTGGGCAAGCGGGCGGGTCTGCAGTTGTGGGGCTTTTCCCCCCGCTTTCCGCCTCAGGCCTCCCTCCCTAGGAAAGCTTCACCCTGGCTGGGTCTCCGTCACCTTTTATCATGATGTTTTAGTTTCTCCGCCCTCCGGCCAGCATAGTTTCACAATGCGAAGGGCGTCACAGCTCTAGTGTGGGCCCTCTTAGTACTTGCCCAAAATAGAAACGCTTTCTGAAAACTAATAACTTTGCTCACTTAAGATTTCCAGGGACGGTGCCTTGGCCCGTGTTTCTTGGCTTGTTTTGTTTTGTTTTGTTTTGTTTTGTTTTGTTTTGTTCGTGTTTTTCCTTTCTGGTATGTATTTCTTTTCAAGTGAAGTAGAAATCCCCAGTTTTCAGGAGGACGTCTATTTTCCCCAAGACATGTTAGCTGCTGTTTTTTCCTGTTGTTAACTAGCGCTTTTGTGAATCCCTCAACGTGCAGTGAGAGCCGGTTGATGTTTACTATACTTCATCATGACATCTTATTTTCTAGAAATCCGTAGGCGAATGCTGCTGCTGCTCTTGTTGCTGTTGTTGTTGTCGTTGCTGTTGTCGTTGTCGTTGTTGTTGTTGTTGTTGTTGTTTTCAAAGTATACCCCGGCCACCGTTTATGGGATCAAAAGCACTATAAAATATGTGTGATTATTTCTTGAGCACGCCCTTCCTCCCCCTCTCTCTGTCTGTCTGTCTGTCTCTGTCTCTCTCTTTCTCTGTCTGTCTTCTCTCTCTGTGTGTGTGTCTCTCTCTCTCTGCCTGTCTGTTTCTCTCTCTCTGTCTCTCTCTGCCTGTCTGTTTCTCTCGCTCTGTCTCTCTCTCTCTGCCTGTCTCTCTCACTGTGTCTGTCTTCTGTCTTACTCCCTTTCTCTGCCTGCCTGTCTCTCTCACTCTCTGTCTCTGCGTCTATCTCTCTCTTTCTGTCTGTTTCTCTCTGTCCGTCTCTGTCTCTCTCTGTCTGTCTCTTTGTATTTCTTTCTCTCTGTCTCTGTCTCTCTCACTGTCTGTCTTCTGTCTTAGTCTCTCTCTCTCCCTGTCTGTCTGTTTGTCTCTCTCTCTCTCCCTGTTTCTCTCTCTCTCTCTCTCTCTCTGTCTTTGTCTTTCTTTCTCTCTGTCTCTGTCTCTCTCACTGTGTCTGTCTTCTGTCTTAGTCTCTCTCTCCCTGTCTGTCTGTTTGTCTCTCTCTCTCTCTCCCTGTCTGTTTCTCTCTCTCTCTGGCTTTGTCTTTCTTTCTCTCTGTCTCTGTCTCTGTCTCTGTCTCTCTCTCTCTCTCTCTCTCTCTCTCTCTCTCTCTCTCTCTGTCTGTCTTGTGTCTTACTGTCTTTCTCTGCCTGTCTGTCTGTCTGTCTCTGTCTGTCTCTCTCTCTCTCTCCCCCTGTCGGCTGTTTCTCTGTCCCTGTCTGTGTCTCTCTTTCTGTCTGTTTCTCTCTGTCTGTCTTTCTCTCTCTGTCTCTTTCTCTCTGTCTGTCTCTTTCTCTCTGTCTCTCTCTGTCTCTCTCTCTGTGGGTGTGGGTGTGTGTGTGCATGTGTCTGCCTTCTGTCTTACTCTCTTTCTCTGCCTGTCTGTCTGCCTGTCTGTTTGTCTCTCTCTCTCTCTGCCTGTCTCTCTCCCTTCCTGTCTCTGTTTCTCTCTCTTTCTGTTTCTCTCTGTCTCTGTCCATCTCTGTCTTTCTCCGTCTGTCTCTTTATCTGTCTCTCTCTCTTTCTGTCTTTCTCTCTTTGTGTATCGTTGTCTCTCTCTGTCTGTCTCTCTCTGTCTCTGTCTCTGTCTCTCTCTCTCTCTCTGTCTCGGTCTCTGGCTCTCGCTCTCTCCCGCCCTCTCTTTTTTTTTGCAAAATAAGCTCAAGTACATCTAATCTGATCCATTACCAAGGCCTGAATTCTTCACTTCTGACATCCCAGATTTGATCTCCCTACAGAATGCTGTACAGAACGGGCGAGTTGATTTCTGGACTTGGATACCTCATAGATACTACATATGAATAAAGATCCAACCCTAAAATCTGGGGTGGCTTCTCCCTCAACTGTCTCGAAAAATCGTACCTCTGTTCCCCTAGGATGCCGGAAGGGTTTTCTCAATGTGCATCTGCCCATGTCCTAAGTGATCTGTGACCGAGCCCTGTCCGTTCTGTCTCAAATATGTATGTGCAAACACTTCTCTCCATTTCCACAACTACCCACGGCCCCTTGTGGAACCACTGGCTCTTTGAAAAAAATCCCAGAAGTGGTTTTGGCTTTCTGGCTAGGAGGCCTAAGCCTGCTGAGAACTTTCCTGCCCAGGATCCTGTGTGAACAAAAGTGCCTCTGCTGGGAGCTGGGATCCTTGGGACCATGCTTGCTAGCGCTGGATGAGTCTCTGGAAGGATGCACGGGACTCCGCAAAGCTGACCTGTCCCACCGAGGTCAAATGGATACCTCTGCATTGGCCCGAGGCCTCCAAAGTACATCACCGTCACCAACCGTCACCGTCAGCATCCTTGTGAGCCTGCCCAAGGCCCCGCCTCCGGGGAGACTCTCGGGAGCCCGGCCTTCGTCGGCTAAAGAAGTCCAAAGGGATGGTGACTTCCACCCACAAGGTCCCCACTGAACGGCGAAGATGTGGAGCGTAGGTCAGAGAGGGGACCAGGAGGGGAGACGTCCTGACAGGCGATGAGTTCCCTAGGCTCTGGCCACCCCACCCACGTCCCACGTCCCACGTCCCGGGCACCCGCGGGACACCGCCGCTTTATCCCCTCCTCTGTCCGCAGCCGGCCCCACCCCACCACGCAACCCACGCACACACGCTGGAGGTTCCAAAAGCACACGGTGTGAATAGAGCCTGACGGAGCGAGAGCCCATTTCACGAGGTGGGAGGGGTGGGGGTGGGGTGGGGTGGGGTTTGTGGGGTCTGTGGAGAGCCCGATTCTCCCTCTTGGGTGGCTACAGGCTAGAAATGAATATCGCTTCTTGGGCGGAGGGGCTTCTTTAGGCCATCACCGCTTGCGGGACTGCCTCTCAAACCCTCCCTTGAGGCCACAAAATAGATTCCACCCCACCCGTCGACGTTTCCCCCCGGGTGCTGGATGTATCCTGTCAAGAGACCTGAGCCTGACACCGTCGAATTAAACACCTTTACCGGCTTTGTGTGTTTGTTTGTTTCTGAGATGGAGTCTTGCTCTGTCCCCCCAGCCTGGAGTGCAGTGGCGTGATCTCAGCTCACTGGAACCTCTGCCTCCTGGGTTCAAGTGATTCTCCTGTCTCAGCGCCACCATGGCCGCCTCATTTTTTTTTTTTTTTTTTTTTTTTTTTTTTTTTTTTTTTAGTAGACACGGGGTTTCACCCTCTTTCATTGGTTTTCACTGGAGATTCCAGATTCGAGCCACACCTCATTCTGTGCCACAGAGAGACTTCTTTTTTTTTTTTTTTCTTTTTTTAAGCGCAACGCAACATGTCTGCCTTATTTGAGTGGCTTCATATATCATTATAATTGTGTTGTAGATGAAGAAAAGGTATTAAACACTGTGCTAATGATAGTGAAAGTGAAGACAAAAGAAAGGCTATCTATTTTGTAGTTAGAGTAAAGTTGCTCAGTATTTAGAGCTGCCTAAATACGTCAGCATTTAAACTCTTCCTAGTAAAGGCTGGCCAATCTGAATAATCCTCCTTTAAACACGATTTTTGATAGGGTTAAGATTTTTTTAAGAATGCGACTCCTGCAAAATAGCTGAACAGACAATACACATTTAAAAAAATAACAACACAAGGATCAACCAGACTTGGGAAAAAATCGAAAACGACACACGTCTTATGAAGAACTGAGTTCTTAAAATATGACGGAGAACATAGCTATCGGAAGAGAAGGCAGTATTGGCAAGTTGATTGTGACGTTGGTCAGCAGTAGCTGGCGCTGTCTTTTTGGCCATCTTTCGGGCAATGTAACTACTACAGCAAAATGAGATATGATCCATTAAACAACATATTCACAAATCAAAAAATGTTTCAGTAATATAATGCTTCAGATTTAGAAGCAAATCAAATGATAGAACTCCGCTGCTGTAGTAAGTCAGATCACCGTATCTGACAAAATAACTACCACAGGGTTATGACTTCAGAATTATACTTTCTCTTGATATTTATTTATGTATGTATTTATTTTTTTAATTTATTTCTCTTGAGACGGCGTCTCGCTCTGTCGCCCAGGCTGGGGTGCAATGGTGTGATCTCGGCTCACTGCAACCGCCACCTCTCTGGGTTCAAGCGATTCTCCTGCCTCAGCCTCCCGAGTAGCTGGGACTACAGGTGCCCGCCACCACGCCCAGCTAATCTTTATACTTTTAATAGAGACGGGGTTTCACCGTGTTGGCCCGGATGGTCTCGATCTCTTGACCTCGTGACCCGCCCGCCTCGGCCTCCCAAAGTGCTGGGATGACAGGCGTGAGCCACTGCGCCCGGCCTTCTCTTGACGTTTAAAACTATGAAGTCAGTCCAGAAAAATGCAATAAATGTCAACGGTGAGTATGGTGTTGAGGCAGAAGTAGGACCACGCATGTTCATATCGTATTCCGTTGATCACAATATGACCTAGGGAGTAATTTCCTATGTGCCTACTTATACACGAGTACAAAAGGGTAAAACGGAGAGACTGCTAAATTAAAGGGTACGTGAAGTTCTTAATAGTCACTCCGTAAACTGGAACGCTGTCAAAAAGCGGCAGCTAGTGAATTGTTTCCATCTATTTTTCTATTATCCAATAAGTGAACTATGCTATTCCTTTCCAATCTCCCAAGCACTTCTTGTCCCCATCACCACTTCGGTGCTCGAAGAAAAGGTAACAAATCAAGTAACACAACTAAAGAAACACACACACAAACCAAAGACAGCTACGGTGTCTGCAAAAAAGCTTGCTAGAAGACTGAAACTGTTGAGTATAAGGATCTGGTATTCTACGATCATGAGTTCATTTCAGAGTTTGTTAAAGACATACGTTTCATAAGGAAACATCTTAGTTAGAAGTTATTCAGCAGTATGTACCATCCCTAAGTATTTTTAACCAAATTCGTGACAATAAAGAGCTATCTAACCAGAAAAATTAGCGAGTACCGGCACCATCCATAAGGCTTTGTCTTTACACTTCATTACCACTTACCATGCCTTACAATGTCTAGGATTGACTCTGATAGCATTTTTAAAACCAGCTAATGCTTTGTCCAATTCTTCAGTGAAGACAAGCTCACGCCCTAATGCACTATAGGCATAAGCATCATTTGGATCCACTTCGAGAGTTCTCTGGAAGAATTGAATCGCAATATCGTGTTCCCGTTGCAGACCGAAACAGTTCCCTGCAGCACACCAGGCCTCTGGCTGGCGAATTTTTATCCATGTCTGTGAAGTCTTTGGACAGAATTGAAAGAGCAACACCTTCCGGAGGATGCCAAAGTGTGGTAGAGTAGATCTCCACGCCTTCGACTCTGTAATTCTCAATCCTTCTAACCTCTGAGAATGTTCTTTCAGCTTGCATGGACTCTGAGAGTTTAAAATAGGCCCTTCCAATTTCGCACAGTACCCAACCGGTATTGCAGTGGTGAGAAGCTAGATGGCTCAAGATATTGAGAGCTTCTTTGCCGTGGTAAGAACACAAAGCTAAATAACCTTTCTCCCTTTCACGAAGAAGGCTCATCGAGCCTTCCGCTGCTGCTTTTTGTAGATTAAAAGCCTGAATCTGAGGCGCGATTGCGACTATTTTCCCTTCTGAAATGACGGAAGAGTCCAATTTTGTCACTTCCAGGCTATCACTTATGTTCGGTGGAGTTATTCCTCCTTTCTTAGTTTTACTTTTTGTTGTTCTGTTTGGGATTTTAGGTGGAAACTTCATTTTTAATTTTCTCCTATTCTCCTCGGTTGTGGAGCTGTCACTAGTCAAGAGTCGTGAATTTCTTCGAGGCGGTGCGTTCGGGGGAGATGCCATAGTGGGGCTCAATACCTGAGGTGTTGCCCTTGTCGGCGGACCAGAACTTTGTGTTTTTGCAAGAATTGGAGTTACCTTTGGGCTCTTTCCCCTCTGCGAGAAGACAGACTGTGTTCCGGTTTGGCCGATTCTGGCAACGGACTTTTTTGAAGGGGCTCCGGTGGATGGCACGTCAATGACAGAAGGTGTCTAATACCAGTGCAGTTTTGTCAATAGGATCCGTCTCCGGGACTTGGGGTTTCTGATGGCAGAATGTCAACACTTGGGGTTAATGGACTAACAGCTGCTGGTCCTCCTAATAAAACTGCGACCAGTTTTTGGTTTATGTCGAACCTGTTTAGATCATATGGAAGTTCCTGTTCCCAGTGGGACAGTATCAGGTGAAAGGACAGCTGAATCGATAGAGGACACTGGGGAGTCTGTATTCAAGGAGTACTTTGAATTGGAAGATTCTAAATTCAATCCGTTTAATTCAACGGTGTCCTGGGCTGTTTCCGTAAGAACGGTCTCAGGCTGTCTGTGACGTGAACTAGGACGAGGCCCAAGTGTTGTGGCGCAACACTTGGACAGGCAGTTGCTAAAGCTCTCTAGAGATGTGAATCAAAATGTTTGGTCAGGATCCGGCTTTTCCCCCCTATTTCACACCATGATTCAAAGGGACACCAGAGGAAAGGATTTCAACGAAGGCTCTTTTGGTCACATTCTGATCCTTTGGCAAGCCGATCTGTCTTGCAATATACATGTCCCAACAATGGAAGGGGAAAGCGAGCTGAATCACCAAACTCAGGAACAATAATATCATCATGGCTTTTCTGCTTATGAAACACTCCACCCGATAAGATTTGTTCCCCTTCTGCAAGCTTGCTGAGATCAACACAACATTTCGCAAGCAGGTATTTGCAGTGCGGTGTAGTACAACTGTGTCCTTTCAAGAGTCTATATGTTTTATAGGCCTTTCCTGAGCGGTAAGAACAGGTCGCCAGTAAAAACAAGGCTTCTTCTGAGTGTACTTCTGCATAAAGGCGTTCTGCGAGGAAAACCGCATCTCGGTAGGCATAGTGGTTTAGTGCTTGCCATATAGCAGCCTGGACGGGTCCCTGCAGCACCGCCATCCTCGAGGCTCAGGCCCACTTTCTGCAGTGCCTCAGGCACCACCCCCCCCCCCCCCCCCCGCCCCGTAGCGGCTCCGGCCCGGCCAGCCCCGGCTCATTTAAAGTCACCAGCGACCGTTACCGACCGTTACCGGGGGATGGTGGGGGAGTCCGAGCCAGAATGACTTCTTTATCCTGCTGACTCGGGAAAGCCCGGCCCCTTGTGATCCATTGCAAACCGAGAGTCACCTCGTGTTTAGAACACGGATCCACTCCCAAGTTCAGTGGGGGGGGGGGGGGGATGTGAGGGATGTGGCATGGAGGACGAAGGACTCTCTTCCTTCTGATTCGGTCTGCACAGTGGGGCCTAGGGCTGGAGCTCTCTCCGTGCGGACCGCTGACTCCCTCTACCTTGGGTTCCATCGGCCCCACCCTGGAACGCGGGTCTTGGCAGATTCTGGCCCTTCCTGGCCCTTCAGTCGCTGTCAGAAACCCCATCTCGTGCTCGGATGCCCCGAGTGACTGTGGCTCGCACCTCTCCGGAAACATTGGAAATCTCTCCTCTACGCGCGGCCACCTGAAACCACAGGAGCTCGGGACACACGTGCTTTCGGGAGAGAATGCTGAGAGTCTCTTGCCGACTCTCTCTTGACTTGAGTTCTTCGTGGGTGCGTGGTTAAGACGTAGTGAGACCAGATGTATTAACTCAGGCCGGGTGCTGGTGGCTCACGCCTGTAACCCCAACACTTTGGGAGGCCGAGGCCGTAGGGTCCCTCGAGGAATCGCCTAACCCTGGGGAGGTTGAGGCTGCAGTGAGTGAGCCATAATTGTGTCACTGCGCTCCAGTCTGGGCGAAAGACAGAATGAGGCCCTGCCACAGGCAGGCAGGCAGGCAGGCAGGCAGGCAGGCAGGCAGGCAGGCAGGCAGGCAGGCAGAAAGACAACAGCTGTATTATGTTCTTCTCAGGGTAGGAAGCAAAAATAACAGAATACAGCACTTAATTTTTTTTTTTCCCTTCGGACGGAGTTTCACTCTTGGTGCCCACGCTGGAGTGCAGTGGCACCATCTCGGCTCACCGCAACCTCCACCTCCCGCGTTCAAACGATTCTCCTGCCTCAGCCTCCTGAGTAGCTGGGATTACAGGCACGGGCCACCACACCCGGCTGATTTTGTATTGTTAGTAGAGACGGCATTTCTCCATGTCGGTCAGGCTGGTCTCGAACTGGCGACCCCAGTGGATCTGCCCGCCTCGGCCTCCCAAAGTGCTGGGATGACAGGCGTGAGCCATCGTGACCGGCCGGCTACATTTATTTTTTTTCTTAATTATTTTACCTTTTTTTAGTTTTCAATTTTAATCTATTTATTTATTTACATTTATTTCTTTCCTTATTTACTTATTTATTTATTTTCGAGACAGACTCTCGCTCTGTTGCCCAGGCTGGAGTGCAGCGGCGCGATCTCGGCTCACTGCAAGCTCTGCCTCCCGGGTTCATGCCATTCTCCTGCCTCAGCCTCCCGAGTAGCTGGGACTACAGGCGCCCGCCACCGTGCCTGGCTAACTTTTTGTATTTTGAGTAGAGACGGGGTTTCACTGTGGTAGCCAGGATGGTCCCGATCTCCCGATCCCGTGATCCGTCCACCTCGGCCTCCCAAAGTGCTGGGATGACAGGCGTGAGCCACCGCCCCCGGCCTATTTATCTATTTATTAACTTGGAGTCCAGGTTATGAAACCAGTTAGTTTGTGTAATTTTTTTTTTTTTTGAGACGAGGCTTCACCGTGTTGCCAAGGCTTGGACCGAGGGATCCACCGGCCCTCGGCCTCCCAAAAGTGCGGGGATGACAGGCGCGAGCCTACCGCGCCCGGACCCCCCCTTCCCCCCCTCCCCCGCTTGTCTTCCCGACAGACAGTTTCACGGCAGAGCGTTTGGCTGGCGTGTTTAAATTCATTCTAAATAGAAATTTGGGATGTCAGCTTCTGGCCTCATGGACTCTGAGCTGAGGAGTCCCCTGGTCTGTCTATCACAGGACCGTACACGTAAGGAGGAGAAAAATCGTAACGTTCAAAGTCAGTAATTTTGTGATACAGAAATACACGGATTCACCCAAAACACAGAAACCAGTCTTTTAGAAATGGCCTTAGTCCTGGTGTCCGTGACAGTGATTCTTTTCGGTTCGGACCTTGACTGAGAGAATTCCCAGTCGGTCTCTCGTCTCTGGACGGAAGTTCCAGATGATCCGATGGGTGGGGGACTTAGGCTGCCTCCCCCCAGGAGCCCTGGTCGATTAGTTGTGGGGATCGCCTTGGAGGGCGCGGTGACCCACTGTGCTGTGGGAACCTCCATCCTTCCCCCCACCCCCTCCCCAGGGGATCCCAATTCATTCCAGGCTGACACTCTCACTGGCAGACGTCGGGCATCACCTAGCGGTCACTGTTACTCTGAAGACGGAGGCCTCACAGAGGAAGGGAGCACCAGGCCGCCTGCGCACAGCCTGGGGCAACTGTGTCTTCTCTACCGCCCCCGCCCCCACCTCCAAGTTCCTCCCTCCCTTGTTGCCTAGGAAATCGCCACTTTGACGACTGGGTCTGATTGACCTTTGATCAGGCAAGAACGAACAAACAAATAAATAAATAAAATAACACCAAAGTAACTAACTAAATAAGATAAGTCAATACAATCCATTACAATACAATACAATACGATACAACACGATACGATAGGATACAGTAAATACAATACAATACAATACAATACAATACAATACAATACAATACAATACAATACAATACAATACAATACAATACAATACAATACAACACAACACAATAGGCCAGGCGCGGTGGCTCATGCCTGTCATCCCATCACTTTGGGATGCCGAGGTGGACGCATCACCTGAAGTCGGGAGTTGGAGACAAGCCCGACCAACATGGAGAAATCCCGTCTCAATTGAAAATACAAAATTAGCCGGGCGTGGTGGCACATGCCTCTAATCCCAGCTGCTAGGAAGGCTGAGGCAGGAGAATCGCTTGAACCTGGGAAGCGGAGGTGGCGGTGAGCCGAGATTGCGCCATCGCACTCCAGTCTGAGCAACAAGAGCGAAACTCCGTCTCAAAGAAATAAACTAAGATAAATAAATAAATACATAAATACATAAATTAAAATAAATAAATAAATAAATAAAATAAAATAAATAAATGGGCCCTGCGCGGTGGCTCAAGCCTGTCATCCCCTCACTTTGGGAGGCCAAGGCCGGTGGATCAAGAGGCGGTCAGACCAACAGGGCCAGTATGGTGAAACCCCGTCTCTACTCACAACACACCAAATTAGCCGGGTGCCGTGCTGTGCTGTACTGTCTGTAATCCCAGCTACTCGGGAGGCCGAGCTGAGGCAGGAGAATCGCTTGAACCTGGGAGGCGGAGGGTGCAGTGAGCCGAGATCGCGCCACTGCACCCCAGCCTGGGCGACAGAGCGAGACTCCGTCTCAAAAAAATGAAAATGAAAATAAAAATGAAATGCAACAAAATAATTAAAAAGTGAGTTTCCGGGAAAAAAGAAAAAAGGAAAAAAAAAAAAAAAGAAGAAAACAACCCCACCGTGACGTACACGTACGCCTCTCGCCTTTCCAGGCATCAGACACGTTAGGAATCATGCGTGATTTCTTTTTTTAACTTAATTTTATTTTATCATGATGATTTATGTTTCGAGACGGAGTCTCGGAGGCCCGCCCTCCCTCCGTCCCATTCCCTGGTTGCCCAGACCACCTCAGGAGACAGACCCTGGCTGGGCCAGATTGTTCTTCTCCTTGGTCAATGGTTTCCTTGTCTTTCTTCGTGTCTTTAACCCGCGTGGACGCTTCCGCTCGGGTTTTACAGATGGCAGCTCCACTTTAGGCCTTGTTGTTGTTGGGGACTTTCCTGATTCTCCCCAGATGTAGTGAAAGCAGGTAGATTTGCCTTGCCTGGACTTGCCTGGCCTTGCCTTTTCTTTCTTTCTTTATTACTTTCTCTTTTTTTTCTTCTTCTTCCTTTTTTTTTTTTTTTTTTTGAGACAGAGTTTCACTCCTGTTGCCCAGGCTAGAGGGCAATGGCGCGATCTCGGCCCACCGCACCCTCTGCCTCCCAGGTTCAAGCGATTCTCCTGGCTCAGCCTCCTGATTAGCTGGGATTATAGGCATGGGCCACCGTGCCTGGCTGATGTTTGTACTTTTAGTAGAGACGGTGTTTTTCCATGTTGGTCAGGCTGGTCTCCAACTCCGAACCTCAGGTGATCCGCCTGCCTTGGCCTCCCAAAGTGCTGGGATGACAGGCGTGAGCCGCCGCGCCCAGCCTCTCTCTCTCTCGCTTGCTTGCTTGCTTGCTTGCTTGCTTGCTTGCTTGCTTGCTTGCTTGCTTGCTTTCGTGTTTTCTTGCTTTCTTGTTTTCTTGCTTTCTTGCTTGCTTGCTTGCTTTCGTGCTTTCTTGCTTTCCTGTTTTCTTTCTTTCTTTCTTTCTTTCTTTCTTTCTTTCTTTTGTTTCTTTCTTGCTTGCTTTCTTGCTTGCTTGCTTGCTTGCTTGCTTTCGTGCTTTCCTGTTTTCTTTCTTTCTTTCTTTCTTTTGTTTCTTTCTTGCTTGCTTTCTTGCTTCCTTGTTTTCTTGCTTGCTTGCTTTTGTGCTTTCTTCTTTTCTTGCTTTCTTTCTTTCTTTGGTTTCTTTCTTACTTGCTTGCTTGCTTGCTTTCGTGCTTTCTTGTTTTCTTGCTTTCTTTCTTTCTTTTGTTTCTTGCTTGCTTGCTTTCGTGCTTTCTTGCTTGCTTTCTGTCTTTTGTTTCTTTCTTGCTTGCTTTCTTGCTTCCTTGTTTTCTTGCTTTCTTGCTTGCTTGCTTTCGTGCTTTCTTTCTTGCTTTCTTTTCTTTCTTGCTTGCTTTCTTTTCTTTTTCTTTCTTTCTTTCTTGCTTTCTTTTCATTCATTCATTCTTTCTTTCTTCTTTCTTTCTTTCTTTCTTTCTTTCTTTCTTTCTTTCTCTGTTTCTTTCTGTTTCGTCCTTTTGAGACAGAGTTTCACTCTTGTTTCCACGGCTAGAGTGCCATGGCGCGATCTTGGCTCACCGCACCTTCCGCCTCCCGGGTTCGAGCGCTTCTCCCGCCTCAGCCTCCTGATTAGCGGGGATTACAGGGAGGCACCCCCACGCCTGGCTTGGCTGATGTTTGTATTTTTAGTAGGCACGCCGTGTCTCTCCATGTGGGTCAGGCTGGTCTCCAACTCCCGACCTCATGTGATGCGCCCACCTCGGCCTCTCAAAGTGCTGGGATGACAGGCGTGGGTCACCGTGCCCAGCCTGTTGACTCGTTTCGTTTTTTTGTTTCTTTCGTTTCCATGTGTTCGCTTATATTTATCGACGTAAACGTTTGTATACATTTATATGTAAACGAAAATGTGTATCTTTACGTTGAATACGCTTGTGTATAGTAAATACGCATCGATTATGTAGAAACATACCTCTATGTGATAGATGCAGGTGTTTATTTCGCATAAATGAATACACGTCGCTCTAGAAAGAAGCGATCGCCGACAAATACGTGTATGCTTACGTATGAAAAGTGTTGTATTTATGTTTCTAAATGAACGAGTGTACGTATTTGTCTCTGTTTTCTTTCTTCCTCTCTTTTATGTTTTTCTTCCTTCCTTTCTACCTTTCTCTCCTTCTTTAGGCGTTTCTTCCTCTCTTCCTTTCCTTCTTTCTCTCTTTCTGTTCTTTTTTCTTTCGTGCTTTATTTCTCTTTCGTTCCCTGTCTTTCCTTCTTTTTTCTTTCCTCTCTGTTTCTTTTTCCCTTTTTTCCTTCGTTTCTTTCCTCATTCTTTCTCTCTTTTTCATGTGTCTTTCCTTTCCGTCTGTCTTTTAAAAATGGACTGTTTCAAAAGTTTTCTTTGCGTATCTACGTTTTTTAAACGGTCTCTCTTTTCTCCATTTTCTTCCTCCCTCCCTGCTCCCTTCCCTCCCTCCTTCCCTTTCGCCGTCTGTCTCTTTGCCCCATTCCCCCCGTCCCTCCCTCTTTCTCTCCCTCTGTCTGTCTCTGTGTGGATTCTGGAAGAGCCTACGCATTCTGCCTCTCCGTGTGTCTGCAGCGACCGGCGACCGAGTCCTTGTGTGTTCTTTCTCCCTCCCTCCCTCCCTCCCTCCCTCCCTCCCTCCCTCCCTGCTTCCGAGATGCATCTCCAAACACCCACACGCCGTGGGTTGTCTTCTGACTCTGTCGCGGTCGAGGCAGAGACCCGTTTTGGGTACCGTTTGTGTGGGGTTGGGGTAGAGGGGCTGCGTTTTTGGCCTCGGGAAGAGCTTCTCGACTCACGGTTTCGCTTTTGCGGTCCCCGGGCCGCCCTGCCATCCGGATCTGTCTCGCTGACGTTCGCGGCGGTCGTCGGGCTCCATCTGGCGGCCGCTTTTAGATCGTGCTCTCGGCTTCCGGAGCTGCGGTGGCAGCTGCCGAGGGAGGGGACCGTCCCCGCTGTGAGCTAGGCAGAGCTCCGGAAAGCCCGCGGTCGTCAGCCCGGCTGGCCCGGTGGCGCCAGAGCTGTGGCGCGTCGCTTGTGAGTCAGAGCTCTGGCGTGCAGGTTTATGTGGGGGAGAGGCTGTCGCTGCGCTTCTGGGCCCGAGCCGGGCGTGGGGCTGCCCGGGCTGGTCGACCAGCGTGCCGCAGCTCCCGAGGCCCGAGCCGCGACCCGCGGGGACCCGCCGCGCGTGGCGAGGGAGGCTGGGGACGCCCTTCCCGGCCCGGTCGCGGGTCCGTCCGCGCTCATCCTGGCCGTCTGAGGCGGTGGCCGAATTCGTTTCCGACGAGTCCCCGTGGGGAGCCGGGGACCGTCCTGCCCCCGTCCCCCGGGTGCCGGGGAGCGGTCCCCGGGCCGGGCCGCCGTCCCTCTGCCGCGATCCTTTCTGGCGAGTCCCCGTGCGGAGTCGGAGAGCGCTCCCTGAGTGCGCGTGCGGCCCGAGAGGTCGCGCCTGGCCGGCCTTCGGTCCCTCGTGTGTCCCGGTCGTAGGAGGGGCCGGCCGAAAATGCTTCCGGGTCCCGCTCTGGAGACACGGGCCGGCCCCCTGCGTGTGGCACGGGCGGCCGGGAGGGCGTCCCTGGCCCGGCGCTGCTCCCGCGTGTGTCCTGGGGTTGACCAGAGGGCCCCGGGCGCTCCGTGTGTGGCCGCGATGGTGGCGTTTTTGGGGACAGGTGTCCGTGTCGCGCGTTTCGTGGGCCGGCGGTGTGGTCGGTGACTCGACCTCCCGGCCCCGGGGGAGGTATATCCCTCACTCCGAGTCGGCATTTTGGGCCACCGGGTTATTGCTGACACGCTGTCCTCTGGCGACCTGTCGCTGGAGAGGTTGGGCCTCTGGATGCGTGCGGGGCTCTGGCCTACCGGTGACCCGGCTAGCCGGCCGTGCTCCTGCTTGAGCCGCCTGCTGGGGCCCGCGGGCCTGTGGTTCTCTCGCGCGTCCGAGCGTCCCGACTCCCGGTGCCGGCCCGGGTCCGGGTCTCTGACCCACCCGGGGGGCGGCGGGGAAGGCGGCGGGGGCCACCCTGCCCCCGTGCGCTCTCCGCTGCGGGCGCCCGGGGCGGCTGCGACAACCCCACCCCGCTGGCTCCGTGCCGTGCGTGTCAGGCGTTCTCGTCTCCGCTGGGTTGTCCGCCGCCCCTTCCCCGGGGTGGGGAGTTGGCCGGGGCCGATCGGCTGGTCTGGCTGGCCGGCCGGCCGGGTGGCCGACCTCCGCTCCCGGGGGGCTCTTCGCGATCGATGTGGTGACGTCATGCTCTCCCGGGCCGGGTCCGAGCCGCGCCGGGCGAGGGGCGGACGTTCGTGGCGAACGGGTCCGTTCTTCTCGCTCCGCCCCGCGGGGGCCCCTCGTCTCTCCTCTCCCCGCCTGCGGGTGGTGCGTGTGGGAAGGCGTGGGGTGCGGAACCCGGCCTGACCTCGGCGTCCCGCCCGCCGCCTTCTGCGTCGCGGGACGGGTCGGCGGGGTCCTCTGACGCGGCAGACACCCCTCGCTGTCGCCTCCCGTGGTTGTCGACTTGCGGGCGGGCCCCCTCCGCGGCGGTGGGGGTGCCGTCCCGCCGGCCCGTCGTGCTGCCCTCTCCGGGGGTTTGCTCGAGCGTCGGCTCCGCCTGGGCCCTTGCGGTGCTCCTGGAGCGCTCCGGGTTGTCCCTCAGGTGCCCGAGGCCGAGCGGTGGTGTGTCGTTCCCGCCCCCAGTGCCCCCCTCCTCCGGTCGCCACCGCGGTGTCCGCGCGTGGGTCCTGAGGGAGCTCGTAGGTGTGGGGTTCGAGGCGGTTGAGTGAGACGAGACGCGCCCCTCCCACGCGGGGAAGGGCGCCCGCCTGGTCCGGCGAGTGCACGTCCCGTGCTCCCCTTTGGCGGGTGCGCGCGGGCCGTGTGAGCGATCGCGGTGGGTTCGGGCCGGTGACGCGTGCGCCGGCTGGCCGCCGAGGGGCTGCCGTTCCGCCTCCGACCGGTCGTGTGTGGGTTGACTTCGGAGGTGCTTTGCCTCGGAAGGAAGGAGGTGGGGGGACGGGGGGGGCCTCGTGGGGTTGCGCGCACGCGCGCACCGGCCGAGCCCCCGCCCTGACCGCGAACGCTCAAGGTGGCCGCACGCAGGTGTTTCCTCGTACCGCAGGCCCTCTCCCTTCCCCAGGCGTCCCTCGGCGCCTCTGCGGGCCCGAGGAGGGGTGGCTGGCGGTTGGGGAG
>NC_073246.2:3840313-3867813 GCF_029281585.2 Gorilla gorilla gorilla
GCTTTCTCGGCTCGTGAGACTTAGCCGGTGTCTCGCCGTGTCCCGGGTCGACCAGCCGGCCTTCTCGACCGAACGGCGGGCAGGAGTGCCCGACCCGGGCCCGGAACGTCCGCGTCCCGGTCGGAACCTCCGGGATCGACCGGCTGCCGCCCGCGAGCTCCGGACTTAGCCGGCGGCTCGCCGCTGAACGCTGCGGCGCACCGATGCGAGGGTGTCGATTCCCGTTCAAGCGCCGGCGGTCTTCACCGGCCTCGGCCTTCGGTGGAGCTGGGACCACGCGGAACTCCCTCTCCTACATTTTTTTCAGCCCCACTGCGAGTTTGCGTCCGCGGGACTTTTAAGAGGGAGTCACTGCTGCCGTCAGTCGGTAATACTTCCTCCTTTTTAGCTTTTTGGTTTTGTCTTGCGTTTTTTTTTTTCCTTTCTTTTTCTTTTTCTTTCTTTCTCTCTCTCTCTCTCTCTCTCTCTCTCTCTCTCCCTCCCTCCCTCCCTCCCTCCCTCCCTCCCCCCACCCTCCCTCCCTCCCTCCCCCCACCCTCCCTCCCTCCCTCCCCCCTCCCCCCACCCTCCCTCCCTCCCCCCCCCCTCCCTCCCTCCCTCCCTCCCTCCCTCCCTCCCTCCCCCCCTCCCCCCGCTCCCTCTCTCTCTCTTTCCTTCCTTGGTGCCTTCTCGGCTCACTGCTGCCGCTGCCTGTGCCTCCACGGTTCAAGCAAACAGCAATTTTTGTATTTCGAGTAAAGACGGGATTTCACCATATTGGCCGGGCCGGTCTCGAACTCCCGACCTAGTGATCCGCCCGCCTCGGCCTCCCAAAGACTGCTGGGAGTACAGGCGTGAGCCACCACGCCCGGCCGATTCCTTCCTTTTTTTCAATCTTATTTTCTGAACGCTGCCGTGTGTGTATGAACATACATTTACACACACACAGTGATAAAACTATGTAAATGATACTTCCATAATACGTTTATATTATGTTACTTTTAATGGATGAATATGTATTAAAAACCCATTTCATTTACATACACGTGTGTATGTATATCCTTCCTCCCTCCCTTCCTTCCATTTATTATTTGTTAATACTTTTCGTGTATTTATGTTCTTTTCTTTTGGGGCTGGCCCGCCTGGTCTTCTCACTCTGGGCTCTGGTGACCTCAGCCTCCCAAATACCTGGGACTACAGGGATCTCTTCAGCCCGGGAGGGAGAGGCTAACGTGGGCTGTGATGGCGCACTTCCACTCCAGCTTACGTGAGGTGGGGTGGGGTGCGGGTGGGGTGGGGTGCAGAGAAAACAATTGATTGCGATCTTAATTGCCTTTTAGCTTCATTCATACCCTCTTATTTGCTTGTTTATTCTCATGGGTTATTCTATGTCATTGTCATGTTCATCGTTTGCTTGCCTGCTTCCTTGCTTGTTTATTTCCTTCCCTCCCTCCCTCCCTCCCTCCCTCCCTCCCTCCCTCCCTCCCTCCCTCCCTCCCTCCCTTACTGGCAGGGTCTTCCTCTGCCTCTGCCGCCCAGGATCACCCCAACCTCAACGCTTTGGACCGACCGAACGGTCGTCCTGCCTCTGATCCCTCCCATCCCCATTACCTGAGACTACAGGCACGCACCACCACACCGGTTGACTTTTAGGTGGTTTCTCATGTTTTCCGTAGGTTGGTAGGTATGTATGTATGTGTGTAGGTAGGTATGTATGTATGTACGTATGTATGTATGTATGTATGTGAGTGAGACGGGTTTCGGGGTTCTATCATGTTGCCCACGCTGGTCTCGAACTCCTCTTCTCACGCAATCCGCCTGCCTGCCTCGGCCGCCCACACTGCTGCTATGACAGGCGTGAGACACTGCACCTGGCTCATTCTATAGTTGCCTGCCTGCCTGCCTGCCTGTCTATCGATCGTCTTCTTTTGAGGACGGATGTGCTCTCGCTTTGGTGTCCATGCTCTGGGCACACGTGATCTCTTTTTAAACTTCTATGATGATTATTATTGTAGGTGTCATCTCACATGTCCGAGTGATCGCAAACTTTTAGGCTCCAGAGATCCTCCCGCATCGGCCTCCCGGAGTGCTGTGATGACACGCGTGGGCACGGTACGCTCTGGTCATGTTTGTCATGGGTCGGTTCTTTCCGTGTTTGATACGGGGACTGCGAACAAATAAAATGTGGAGACGCGTCTCACCGATCCGCCTTTTCTTTTTTTTTCTTTTCTCCTTAGACGGAGTTTCACTCTTGTCGCCCAGGGTGGAGGACGATGGCGCGATGTCGGCTCACCGCACCCTCCGCCTCCCAGGTTCGAGTGATTCTCCTGCCTCAGCCTTCACGAGTAGCTGGAATGACAGCAATGAGCCATCGTGCCCGGCTAGGTTTTCTAGTTTTAGTACACATGGGGTTTCTCCATCTTAGTCAGGCTGGTCTTCAACTTCCGACCGTTGGAGAATTTTAACTTTCTTGGTGGTTGTTTTTCTTTTCTTTTCTCTTCTTTTCTTTTCTTTTCTTTCCTTCTCCTTCCCCCCCCCCCCACCCCCCCTTGTCCTCCTCCTCCTCCTCCTCCTCCTCCTCCTCCTCCTCCTCCTCCTCCTCCTCCTCCTCCTGCTCTTTCATTTCTTTCAGCTGGGCTCTCCTACTTGTGTTGCTCTGTTACTCACGCTGGTCTCAAACTCCTGGCCTTGACACTTCTCCCGTCACATCCGCCGTCTGGTTGTTGAAATGAGCGTCTCTCGTCAAATGGAAAAGATGAAAGAAATAAACACGAAGACGAAAAGCACGGTGTGAAGGTTTCTCTTGCCGTCTCCCAGGGTGTACCTTGGACCCAGAAACACGTTGGGAGCTTGGCTGAGTGAGTGGGTTTTCGGTGCTGAAACCTCCCGAGGGCCTCCTTCCCTCTCCCCCTTGTCCCCGCTTCTCCCCCAGCCGAGGCTCCCACCGCCGCCCTGGCATTTTCCATAGGAGAGGTATGGGAGAGGACTGACGCGCCTTCCACATCTATATCCTGCCGGACGTCTCTGGCTCGGCGTGCCCCACCGGCTACCTGCCACCTTCCAGGGAGCTCTGAGGCGGATGCGCCCCCCCCTTCCCCGTCAGGTCCCGCTACCCTCCCCCGGCTGGCCGTTGCCGGGCGACCCCAGGGGAACCGCGTGGACGCTGCCTTCGGATCCTACGGCGAAGACTTCCACCGGATGCCCCCGGGTGGGCCGGATGGGATGAGACTGGACCACCCCGGACCGGTGCTGTTCTTGGGAGTGGGTTGACGTACAGGGTGGACTGGCAGCCCCAGCATTGTAAAGGGTGCACGGGTATGGAAATGTCACGTAGGATGCCCTCCTTCCCTTCGGTCTGCCTTCAGCTGCCTCAGGCGTGAAGACAACTTCCCATCGGAACCTCTTTTCTTCCCTTTCTCCAGCACGCAGATGAGACGCATGAGAGGGAGAAACAGCTCAATAGATACTGCTGACCTTCATTTGTGGAATCCTCAGTCATCTACACACAAGACAGGTGACTAGGCAGGGACACAGATCAAACACTATTTCCGGGTCCTCGTGGTGGGGATTGGTCTCTCTCTCTCTCTCTCACACGCACGCACGCACGCACACACACACACACACACACACAGTTTCCATATCTAGTTCGCAAAGCACACTCACTTCCCCTTTTCACGGTACGCAGGCTGAGTAAAACCCACCCCACCCTCCACCCGTTGGCTGACGAAACCCCTTCTCTACAATGTATGAAAAAGATGATCTGGGCCGGGCACGCTGGCTCACGCCTGTCATTCCGGCACTTTGGGAGGCCGAGGCGGGTGGATCGCTTGGGGCCCGGAGTTCGAGACCGGGCTGGCCGACGTGGCGAAACCCCGTCTCTCTGAAAAATAGAACGATGAGCCGGGCCTGGTGGCGTGGGCTTGGAATCACGACCGCTCGGGAGACTGGGGCGGGCGAGTTGTTCCAACCGGGGAGGCCGAGGTTGCGATGAGCTGAGGTCGTGCCGTGGCAATCCAGCCTGGATGACGGAGCGAGACCCTGTCTCGATAGAATCGTGATGTTTTTAGAAGGTGAGTTGTGCGTGGTGATGGCCGCCTGGAGTCGCAGCTACTCGGGAGGCTGAGATAAGGAGAAGATCACTTGAGGCCCCACAGGTCGAGGCTTCGGTCGTCCGTGACCCACTGTATCCTGGTCAGTCACCGGTCAAGGAGATAGGCCCCCTCCCCGTTTGCTTTTCTTTTCTTCCCTTCTCTTTTCTTCTCTTTTCTTTTTTTCCTTCTTTCCTTCTTTCTTTCTTCTCTTTCTTTCTTTCTTTCTTTCTTTCTTTCTTCCTTCCTTCCCCTCTTTCTTTCCTGCCTTACTGCCTTCCTGCGTTTCTTCTTTTCTTCTTTCCTCCCTTCCTCCCTTCCTTCTTTCCTCCCGCCTCAGCCTCCCAAAGTGCTGGGATGACTGGCGTGAGGCACCATGCCTGCTTGGCCTAAAGAGACCGTCTTGGAAAGTGAGACACAGAGAGCGCCTTCCAGTGATCTCATTGACTGATTTAGAGACGGCATCTCGCTCCGTCACCCCAGCAGTGGTGCCACCATAACTCACTCCCTGCAGCGTGGACGCTCCTGGACTCGAGCGATCCTTCCACCTCAGCCTCCAGAGTACAGAACCTGGGACCGCAGGCACGCGCCACTGTGCCCACACTATTTTTAATTATTTTTTCCCCCCCGAGACAGAGTCTCCCTCTCGTGGCCTAGACTGCGGTGCGGTGGCGCCATCTTGGCTCACCGCAACCTCTGCCTCCCGGTTTCAAGCGATTCTCCTGCATCGGCCTCCTGAGTAGCTGGGATGGCGGGCATGCGCCGCCACGTCTGGCTGATTTTGTATTTTTAGTGGAGACGGGGCTTCTCCATGTTGATCGGGCTGGTCTCAAACTCCCGACCTCAGGTGATCCGCCCTCCCCGGCCTCCGGAAGTGCTGGGATGACAGGCGTGGGCCACCGCGCCCGGCCTTCATTTTTAAATGTTTTCCCACAGACGGGGTCTCATCATTTCGTTGCAACCCTCCCGCCCGGCGTCTCAAAGTGCTGGCGTGACGTGCGTGAGCCACTGCGCCTGGACTCCGGGGAATGATTCACGATCGCTGTACTCATCCTTTCTTTCTTTCTTTCTTTCTTTCTTTCTTTCTTTCTTTCTTTCTTATTTATTGATGAATTATTTTATGATTTATTTGTGTACTTATTTTCAGACGGAGTCTCGCTCTGGGCGGGGCGGGGCGAGGCGAGGCGAGGCACAGCGCATCGCTTTGGAAGCCGCGGCAACGCCTTTGAAAGCCCCATTCATATGCACAGAGCCTTATTCCCTTCCTGGAGTTGGAGCTCATGCCTTCCATAGCCTTGGGCTTCTCTCCATTCGGAAGCTTTGACAGGCGCAACCCCACCCAGAGGCTGGCTGCGGCTGAGGATTAGGGGGTGTGTTGGGGCTTGAAAAGTGGGTCCCCTAGTTTTGATACCTCAGCCGACACATCCGCCGACCACCATCGCTTTCTCGCCCTCTGAGATCCCCCGCCTCCACCGCCTTGCAGGCTCACCTCTTACTTTCATTTCTTTCTTCCTTTCTTGCGTTTGAGGAGGGGGTGCGGGAATGAGGGTGTGTGTGGGGAGGGGGTGCGGGGTGGGGACGGAGGAGAGCGTCCTAAGGGTCGATTTAGTGTCATGCCTCTTTCACCGCCACCACCGAAGCTGAAAGCAACGATCCGCTAACTACCGCGTGTTCTCATCTAGAAGTGGGAACTTACAGATGAGAGTCCTTGCATGGGCAGAACGAGGGGGACCAGGGACGCGGAAGCCTGCTTGGCGGAGGAGGGGTGCGAGGAGAGACACCTTCAGGAAAAAAAACAAAACACGAATACTGTCGGACACAGCACTGACTACCCGGGTGATGAAATCATCTGCACACTGAACACCCCCGTCACAAGTTTACCTATGTAACAATCTTGCTCATGTATGCTTGAACCACAAATAAAAGGGGGGGGAGAGAGAGACAGAGAGAGAGAGAGAGGTAAAACGAAACACCACCTCCTTGACCTGAGTCAGGGGGTTTCTGGCCTTTTGGGAGAACGTTCAACAACAATGCAGTATTTGGGCCTGTTCTTTTGTTTTTCTTCTTTTCTTTCTTTTTTTTGGACTGAGTCTCTCTCGCTCTGTCACCCAGGCTGCGGTGCAGTGGCGCTCTCTCGGCTCACTGAAACCTCTGCTTCCCGGGTTCCAGTGATTCTTCTCCGGGTAGCTGGGATTACAGGCGCGCACCATGACGGCCGGCTCGTATTTCTATTTTTAGTAGAGACGGGGTTTCTCCATGTTGGCCATGCTGGTCTCGAACTCCTGACCTCAAATGATCCGCCTTCCTGGGCCTCCCAAGGTGCTGGGACGACAGGCCTGTGCCGCCGGGATTTCAGCCTTTAAAAGCGCGGGCCCTGCCAACTTTCGCTGCGGCCCTTACGCTCAGAATGACGTGTCCTCTCTGCCCTAGGTTGACTCCTTGAGTCCCCTAGGCCATTGCACTGTAGCCTGGGCAGCAAGAGCCAAACTCCGTTCCCCCACCTCCCCACGCAAAAACTAACTAACTAACTAAACTAACTAACTAACTAAAATCTCTACACGTCACCTCTAAGTGTGTGTTCCCGTGAGTGATTTCTAAGAAATGGCACTGTACACTGAACGCAGTGGCTCACGTCTGTCATCCCGAGGTCAGGAGTTCGAGACCAGCCCGGCCAACGTGGTGAAACCCCGTCTCTACTGAAAATACGAAATTCAGTCAGGCGCCGTGGGGCAGGCACCTGTCATCCCAGCTACTCGGGAGGCTGGGGCGGAAGAATTGCTTGAACCTGGCAGGCAGAGGTTGCAGTGACCCAAGATCGCGCCACTGCACTACAGCCTGGGCGACAGAGTGAGACTCAGTCTCCAGATAAATACATACATACATACATACATACATACATACATACATACATACATACATCATACAAGAAAGACAAAAAGAAAAGAAAGAGAAAATGAAAGAAAAGGCACTGTATCGCTACTGGGCTAGGACCTTCTCTCTGTCTGTTTCTCTCTGTTCGTCTCTGTCTTTCTCTCTGTGTCTCTTTCTCTGTCTGTCTGTCTGTCTGTCTCTTTCTTTCTCTCTGTCTCTGTCTTTGTCTCTCTCTCTCCCTCTCTACCTGTCTCACTGTGTCTGTCTTCTGTCTTACTCTCTTTCTCTCCCCGTCTGTCTCTCTCTCTCTCTCCCTCCCTGTCTGTTTCTCTCTCTCTCTTTATGTCTGTTTCTGTCTCTCTCTGTCTCTTTCTCTGTCTGTCTGCCCCTCTCTTTCTTTTTCTGTGTCTCTCTGTCTGTCTGTCTCTCTCTCTCTCTCTGTGACTATCTTCTGTCTTACTCTCTTTCTCTGCCTGTCTGTCTGTCTCTCTCTGTCTCTCCCTCCCTTTCTGTTTCTCTCTCTCTCCCTCTCTCGCTCTCTCTGTCTTTCTCTCTTTCTGTCTGTTTCTCTGTCTCTCTCTGTCCGTCTCTGTCTTTTTCTATCTGTCTGTCTCTCTCTTTCTTTCTGTCTGTCTCTGTCTCTCTCTCTCTCTCTCTGCTTGTCTCTCTCACTGTGTCTGTCTTCTGTCTTACTCTCCTTCTCTGCCTGTCCATCTGTCTGTCTGTCTGTCTCTCTCTCTCTCTCCCTCCCTTTCTGTTTCTCTCTCTCTCGCTCTCTCTCTGCCTGTTTCTCTCTTTCTCTGTCGGTCTCTGTCTGTCTCTTTCTCTCTGTCTCTGTCTCTCTCTCTCTCTGCCTGTCTCACTGTGTCTGTCTTCTGCCTTATTCTCTTTCTCTCTCTGTCTGTCTCTCTCTCTCCCTTCCTGTCTGTTTCTCTCTCTCTCTCTTTCTGCCTCTTTCTCTCTGTCTGTCTCTGTCTTTCTCTGTCTGTCTGCCTCTCTCTTTCTTTTTCTGCGTCTCTCTGTCTCTCTCTCTCTGTTCCTATCTTCTGTCTTACTCTGTTTCTCTGCCTGCCTGTCTGTCTGTCTGTCTGTCTCTCTTTCTGTCTTTCTCCCTCCCTTTCTCTTTCTCTCTCTCTGTCTGTCTCTCTTTCTGTCTGTTTCTCTCTGTCTCTCTGTCCATCTCTCTTTCTCTGTCTCCCTCTTTCTCTCTGTCTCTGCCTCTCTCTCGCTCTCTCTCTGTCTCTCTCACTGTGTGTGACTGTCTTCTGTCTTACTCTCCTTCTCTGCCTGTCCGTCTGTCTGTCTGTCTCTCCCTCTCTCTCCCTCCCTTTCTGTTTCTCTCTCTCTCTCTTTCTGTCTGTTTCTCTCTTTCTCTCTCTGTCTGTCTCTCTCTTTCTTTTTCTCTGTCTCTCTCTGCGTCTGTCTCTCTGTCTGTGCCTATCTTCTGTCTTACTCTCTTTCTCTGCCTGTCTGTCTGTCTCTCTCTCTCTGTCTGTCTCCCTCCCTCCCTCCCTCCCTGTCTGTCTGTTTCTCTCTCTGTCTCTCTCTCTCTGTCCATCTCTGTCTGTCTCTTTCTCTTTCTCTCTCTTTCTTTCTCTCTGTCTCTGTCTCTCTCTCTCTCTCTCTCTGCCTGTCTCTCTCACTGTGTCTGTCTTCTGTCTTACTCTCTTTCTCTGCCTGCCTGTCTTTCTGTCTGTCTGGCTCTCTCCCTCCATGTGTCTCTCTCTCTCTCACTCACTCTCTCTCCGTCTCTCTCTCTTTCTGTCTGTTTCTCTCTGTCTCTGTCTGTCTGTCTGTCTGTCTCTCTCTCTGTTTGTCTTTCTCCCTCCCTGTCTGTCTCTCTCTCTCTCTCTCTGTCTCTGTCTCTCTCTCTTTCTCTTTCTGTCTGTTTCTCTCTATCTCTCGCCGTCCATCTCTGTCTTTCTATGTCTCTCTCTTTCTCTGTCAGTCCGTCAGACACCCCCGTGCCGGGTAGGGCCCTGCCCCTTCCACGAAAGTGAGAAGCGCGTGCTTCGGTGCTTAGAGAGGCCGAGAGGAATCTAGACAGACGGGCCTTGCTGGGCTTCCCCACTCGGTGTATGATTTCGGGAGGTCGAGGCCGGGTCCCCGCTTGGATGCGAGGGGCATTTTCAGACTTTTCTCTCGGTCACGTCTGGCGTCCGGACTTCTCCTATTTCCCTGATAAGCTCCTCGACTTAAACATAAACGGTTAAGGCCGGACCCAACACGGCGAAACCCCGTCTCTACTAAAACTACAAAGCCGAGTCGGGAGCGGCGGGGCAGGCCCCTGTAATGCCAGCTCCTCGGGAGGCTGAGGCGGGAAAATCGCTTGAACCTGGGAGGCGGAGGCTGCAGGGAGCCGAGATCGCGCCACTGCACTATGGCCCAGGCTGTAGAGTGAGTGAGACTCTGTCTCTAAATAAATAAGCAAATTCATGAATTCATTAATTCTTTTCCCTGCTGACGGACATTCGCAGGCATCGGTTGTCTTCGGGCATCACCTAGCGGCCACTGTTATTGAAAGTCGAGGTGACACGGAGGGAGGTCTCGCCGACTTCACCGAGCCTGGGGCAACGGGTTTCTCTCTCTCCCTTCTGGAGGCCCCTCCCTCTCTCCCTCGTTGCCTAGGGAACCTCCGCCCTGGCGGGGGCCCTATTGTTCTTTGATCGGCGCTTTAGTTTTCTTTGTGTTTTGGCGCCTAGACTCTTCTACTTGGGCTTTGGGAAGGGTCAGTTTAATTTTCAAGTTGCCCCCCGGCTCCCCCCACTACCCACCTCCCTTCACCTTAATTTAGTGAGTCGGTTAGGTGGGTTTCCCCCAAAACCCCCACCCCCCCGCCTCCCAACACCCCGCTTGGAAGCCTTCCAGAGCCACCCCGGTGTGCCTCCGTCTTCTCTGCCCTTCCCCCACCCCTTGCCGGCGATCTCATTCTTGCCAGGCTGACATTTGCATCGGTGGGCGTCAGGCCTCACTCAGGGGCCACCGTTTTGGAAGATGGGGGGCGGCACGGTCCCACTTCCCCAGAGGCAGCTTGGGCCGATGGCATAGCCCTTGACCCGCGTGGGCAAGCGGGCGGGTCTGCAGTTGTGGGGCTTTTCCCCCCGCTTTCCGCCTCAGGCCTCCCTCCCTAGGAAAGCTTCACCCTGGCTGGGTCTCCGTCACCTTTTATCATGATGTTTTAGTTTCTCCGCCCTCCGGCCAGCATAGTTTCACAATGCGAAGGGCGTCACAGCTCTAGTGTGGGCCCTCTTAGTACTTGCCCAAAATAGAAACGCTTTCTGAAAACTAATAACTTTGCTCACTTAAGATTTCCAGGGACGGTGCCTTGGCCCGTGTTTCTTGGCTTGTTTTGTTTTGTTTTGTTTTGTTTTGTTTTGTTTTGTTCGTGTTTTTCCTTTCTGGTATGTATTTCTTTTCAAGTGAAGTAGAAATCCCCAGTTTTCAGGAGGACGTCTATTTTCCCCAAGACATGTTAGCTGCTGTTTTTTCCTGTTGTTAACTAGCGCTTTTGTGAATCCCTCAACGTGCAGTGAGAGCCGGTTGATGTTTACTATACTTCATCATGACATCTTATTTTCTAGAAATCCGTAGGCGAATGCTGCTGCTGCTCTTGTTGCTGTTGTTGTTGTCGTTGCTGTTGTCGTTGTCGTTGTTGTTGTTGTTGTTGTTGTTGTTGTTTTCAAAGTATACCCCGGCCACCGTTTATGGGATCAAAAGCACTATAAAATATGTGTGATTATTTCTTGAGCACGCCCTTCCTCCCCCTCTCTCTGTCTGTCTGTCTGTCTCTGTCTCTCTCTTTCTCTGTCTGTCTTCTCTCTCTGTGTGTGTGTCTCTCTCTCTCTGCCTGTCTGTTTCTCTCTCTCTGTCTCTCTCTGCCTGTCTGTTTCTCTCGCTCTGTCTCTCTCTCTCTGCCTGTCTCTCTCACTGTGTCTGTCTTCTGTCTTACTCCCTTTCTCTGCCTGCCTGTCTCTCTCACTCTCTGTCTCTGCGTCTATCTCTCTCTTTCTGTCTGTTTCTCTCTGTCCGTCTCTGTCTCTCTCTGTCTGTCTCTTTGTATTTCTTTCTCTCTGTCTCTGTCTCTCTCACTGTCTGTCTTCTGTCTTAGTCTCTCTCTCTCCCTGTCTGTCTGTTTGTCTCTCTCTCTCTCCCTGTTTCTCTCTCTCTCTCTCTCTCTGTCTTTGTCTTTCTTTCTCTCTGTCTCTGTCTCTCTCACTGTGTCTGTCTTCTGTCTTAGTCTCTCTCTCCCTGTCTGTCTGTTTGTCTCTCTCTCTCTCTCCCTGTCTGTTTCTCTCTCTCTCTGGCTTTGTCTTTCTTTCTCTCTGTCTCTGTCTCTGTCTCTGTCTCTGTCTCTCTCTCTCTCTCTCTCTCTCTCTCTCTGTCTGTCTTGTGTCTTACTGTCTTTCTCTGCCTGTCTGTCTGTCTGTCTCTGTCTGTCTCTCTCTCTCTCTCCCCCTGTCGGCTGTTTCTCTGTCCCTGTCTGTGTCTCTCTTTCTGTCTGTTTCTCTCTGTCTGTCTTTCTCTCTCTGTCTCTTTCTCTCTGTCTGTCTCTTTCTCTCTGTCTCTCTCTGTCTCTCTCTCTGTGGGTGTGGGTGTGTGTGTGCATGTGTCTGCCTTCTGTCTTACTCTCTTTCTCTGCCTGTCTGTCTGCCTGTCTGTTTGTCTCTCTCTCTCTCTGCCTGTCTCTCTCCCTTCCTGTCTCTGTTTCTCTCTCTTTCTGTTTCTCTCTGTCTCTGTCCATCTCTGTCTTTCTCCGTCTGTCTCTTTATCTGTCTCTCTCTCTTTCTGTCTTTCTCTCTTTGTGTATCGTTGTCTCTCTCTGTCTGTCTCTCTCTGTCTCTGTCTCTGTCTCTCTCTCTCTCTCTGTCTCGGTCTCTGGCTCTCGCTCTCTCCCGCCCTCTCTTTTTTTTTGCAAAATAAGCTCAAGTACATCTAATCTGATCCATTACCAAGGCCTGAATTCTTCACTTCTGACATCCCAGATTTGATCTCCCTACAGAATGCTGTACAGAACGGGCGAGTTGATTTCTGGACTTGGATACCTCATAGATACTACATATGAATAAAGATCCAACCCTAAAATCTGGGGTGGCTTCTCCCTCAACTGTCTCGAAAAATCGTACCTCTGTTCCCCTAGGATGCCGGAAGGGTTTTCTCAATGTGCATCTGCCCATGTCCTAAGTGATCTGTGACCGAGCCCTGTCCGTTCTGTCTCAAATATGTATGTGCAAACACTTCTCTCCATTTCCACAACTACCCACGGCCCCTTGTGGAACCACTGGCTCTTTGAAAAAAATCCCAGAAGTGGTTTTGGCTTTCTGGCTAGGAGGCCTAAGCCTGCTGAGAACTTTCCTGCCCAGGATCCTGTGTGAACAAAAGTGCCTCTGCTGGGAGCTGGGATCCTTGGGACCATGCTTGCTAGCGCTGGATGAGTCTCTGGAAGGATGCACGGGACTCCGCAAAGCTGACCTGTCCCACCGAGGTCAAATGGATACCTCTGCATTGGCCCGAGGCCTCCAAAGTACATCACCGTCACCAACCGTCACCGTCAGCATCCTTGTGAGCCTGCCCAAGGCCCCGCCTCCGGGGAGACTCTCGGGAGCCCGGCCTTCGTCGGCTAAAGAAGTCCAAAGGGATGGTGACTTCCACCCACAAGGTCCCCACTGAACGGCGAAGATGTGGAGCGTAGGTCAGAGAGGGGACCAGGAGGGGAGACGTCCTGACAGGCGATGAGTTCCCTAGGCTCTGGCCACCCCACCCACGTCCCACGTCCCACGTCCCGGGCACCCGCGGGACACCGCCGCTTTATCCCCTCCTCTGTCCGCAGCCGGCCCCACCCCACCACGCAACCCACGCACACACGCTGGAGGTTCCAAAAGCACACGGTGTGAATAGAGCCTGACGGAGCGAGAGCCCATTTCACGAGGTGGGAGGGGTGGGGGTGGGGTGGGGTGGGGTGGGGTTTGTGGGGTCTGTGGAGAGCCCGATTCTCCCTCTTGGGTGGCTACAGGCTAGAAATGAATATCGCTTCTTGGGCGGAGGGGCTTCTTTAGGCCATCACCGCTTGCGGGACTGCCTCTCAAACCCTCCCTTGAGGCCACAAAATAGATTCCACCCCACCCGTCGACGTTTCCCCCCGGGTGCTGGATGTATCCTGTCAAGAGACCTGAGCCTGACACCGTCGAATTAAACACCTTTACCGGCTTTGTGTGTTTGTTTGTTTCTGAGATGGAGTCTTGCTCTGTCCCCCCAGCCTGGAGTGCAGTGGCGTGATCTCAGCTCACTGGAACCTCTGCCTCCTGGGTTCAAGTGATTCTCCTGTCTCAGCGCCACCATGGCCGCCTCATTTTTTTTTTTTTTTTTTTTTTAGTAGACACGGGGTTTCACCCTCTTTCATTGGTTTTCACTGGAGATTCCAGATTCGAGCCACACCTCATTCTGTGCCACAGAGAGACTTCTTTTTTTTTTTTTTTTTCTTTTTTTAAGCGCAACGCAACATGTCTGCCTTATTTGAGTGGCTTCATATATCATTATAATTGTGTTGTAGATGAAGAAAAGGTATTAAACACTGTGCTAATGATAGTGAAAGTGAAGACAAAAGAAAGGCTATCTATTTTGTAGTTAGAGTAAAGTTGCTCAGTATTTAGAGCTGCCTAAATACGTCAGCATTTAAACTCTTCCTAGTAAAGGCTGGCCAATCTGAATAATCCTCCTTTAAACACGATTTTTGATAGGGTTAAGATTTTTTTAAGAATGCGACTCCTGCAAAATAGCTGAACAGACAATACACATTTAAAAAAATAACAACACAAGGATCAACCAGACTTGGGAAAAAATCGAAAACGACACACGTCTTATGAAGAACTGAGTTCTTAAAATATGACGGAGAACATAGCTATCGGAAGAGAAGGCAGTATTGGCAAGTTGATTGTGACGTTGGTCAGCAGTAGCTGGCGCTGTCTTTTTGGCCATCTTTCGGGCAATGTAACTACTACAGCAAAATGAGATATGATCCATTAAACAACATATTCACAAATCAAAAAATGTTTCAGTAATATAATGCTTCAGATTTAGAAGCAAATCAAATGATAGAACTCCGCTGCTGTAGTAAGTCAGATCACCGTATCTGACAAAATAACTACCACAGGGTTATGACTTCAGAATTATACTTTCTCTTGATATTTATTTATGTATGTATTTATTTTTTTAATTTATTTCTCTTGAGACGGCGTCTCGCTCTGTCGCCCAGGCTGGGGTGCAATGGTGTGATCTCGGCTCACTGCAACCGCCACCTCTCTGGGTTCAAGCGATTCTCCTGCCTCAGCCTCCCGAGTAGCTGGGACTACAGGTGCCCGCCACCACGCCCAGCTAATCTTTATACTTTTAATAGAGACGGGGTTTCACCGTGTTGGCCCGGATGGTCTCGATCTCTTGACCTCGTGACCCGCCCGCCTCGGCCTCCCAAAGTGCTGGGATGACAGGCGTGAGCCACTGCGCCCGGCCTTCTCTTGACGTTTAAAACTATGAAGTCAGTCCAGAAAAATGCAATAAATGTCAACGGTGAGTATGGTGTTGAGGCAGAAGTAGGACCACGCATGTTCATATCGTATTCCGTTGATCACAATATGACCTAGGGAGTAATTTCCTATGTGCCTACTTATACACGAGTACAAAAGGGTAAAACGGAGAGACTGCTAAATTAAAGGGTACGTGAAGTTCTTAATAGTCACTCCGTAAACTGGAACGCTGTCAAAAAGCGGCAGCTAGTGAATTGTTTCCATCTATTTTTCTATTATCCAATAAGTGAACTATGCTATTCCTTTCCAATCTCCCAAGCACTTCTTGTCCCCATCACCACTTCGGTGCTCGAAGAAAAGGTAACAAATCAAGTAACACAACTAAAGAAACACACACACAAACCAAAGACAGCTACGGTGTCTGCAAAAAAGCTTGCTAGAAGACTGAAACTGTTGAGTATAAGGATCTGGTATTCTACGATCATGAGTTCATTTCAGAGTTTGTTAAAGACATACGTTTCATAAGGAAACATCTTAGTTAGAAGTTATTCAGCAGTATGTACCATCCCTAAGTATTTTTAACCAAATTCGTGACAATAAAGAGCTATCTAACCAGAAAAATTAGCGAGTACCGGCACCATCCATAAGGCTTTGTCTTTACACTTCATTACCACTTACCATGCCTTACAATGTCTAGGATTGACTCTGATAGCATTTTTAAAACCAGCTAATGCTTTGTCCAATTCTTCAGTGAAGACAAGCTCACGCCCTAATGCACTATAGGCATAAGCATCATTTGGATCCACTTCGAGAGTTCTCTGGAAGAATTGAATCGCAATATCGTGTTCCCGTTGCAGACCGAAACAGTTCCCTGCAGCACACCAGGCCTCTGGCTGGCGAATTTTTATCCATGTCTGTGAAGTCTTTGGACAGAATTGAAAGAGCAACACCTTCCGGAGGATGCCAAAGTGTGGTAGAGTAGATCTCCACGCCTTCGACTCTGTAATTCTCAATCCTTCTAACCTCTGAGAATGTTCTTTCAGCTTGCATGGACTCTGAGAGTTTAAAATAGGCCCTTCCAATTTCGCACAGTACCCAACCGGTATTGCAGTGGTGAGAAGCTAGATGGCTCAAGATATTGAGAGCTTCTTTGCCGTGGTAAGAACACAAAGCTAAATAACCTTTCTCCCTTTCACGAAGAAGGCTCATCGAGCCTTCCGCTGCTGCTTTTTGTAGATTAAAAGCCTGAATCTGAGGCGCGATTGCGACTATTTTCCCTTCTGAAATGACGGAAGAGTCCAATTTTGTCACTTCCAGGCTATCACTTATGTTCGGTGGAGTTATTCCTCCTTTCTTAGTTTTACTTTTTGTTTTTCTGTTTGGGATTTTAGGTGGAAACTTCATTTTTAATTTTCTCCTATTCTCCTCGGTTGTGGAGCTGTCACTAGTCAAGAGTCGTGAATTTCTTCGAGGCGGTGCGTTCGGGGGAGATGCCATAGTGGGGCTCAATACCTGAGGTGTTGCCCTTGTCGGCGGACCAGAACTTTGTGTTTTTGCAAGAATTGGAGTTACCTTTGGGCTCTTTCCCCTCTGCGAGAAGACAGACTGTGTTCCGGTTTGGCCGATTCTGGCAACGGACTTTTTTGAAGGGGCTCCGGTGGATGGCACGTCAATGACAGAAGGTGTCTAATACCAGTGCAGTTTTGTCAATAGGATCCGTCTCCGGGACTTGGGGTTTCTGATGGCAGAATGTCAACACTTGGGGTTAATGGACTAACAGCTGCTGGTCCTCCTAATAAAACTGCGACCAGTTTTTGGTTTATGTCGAACCTGTTTAGATCATATGGAAGTTCCTGTTCCCAGTGGGACAGTATCAGGTGAAAGGACAGCTGAATCGATAGAGGACACTGGGGAGTCTGTATTCAAGGAGTACTTTGAATTGGAAGATTCTAAATTCAATCCGTTTAATTCAACGGTGTCCTGGGCTGTTTCCGTAAGAACGGTCTCAGGCTGTCTGTGACGTGAACTAGGACGAGGCCCAAGTGTTGTGGCGCAACACTTGGACAGGCAGTTGCTAAAGCTCTCTAGAGATGTGAATCAAAATGTTTGGTCAGGATCCGGCTTTTCCCCCCTATTTCACACCATGATTCAAAGGGACACCAGAGGAAAGGATTTCAACGAAGGCTCTTTTGGTCACATTCTGATCCTTTGGCAAGCCGATCTGTCTTGCAATATACATGTCCCAACAATGGAAGGGGAAAGCGAGCTGAATCACCAAACTCAGGAACAATAATATCATCATGGCTTTTCTGCTTATGAAACACTCCACCCGATAAGATTTGTTCCCCTTCTGCAAGCTTGCTGAGATCAACACAACATTTCGCAAGCAGGTATTTGCAGTGCGGTGTAGTACAACTGTGTCCTTTCAAGAGTCTATATGTTTTATAGGCCTTTCCTGAGCGGTAAGAACAGGTCGCCAGTAAAAACAAGGCTTCTTCTGAGTGTACTTCTGCATAAAGGCGTTCTGCGAGGAAAACCGCATCTCGGTAGGCATAGTGGTTTAGTGCTTGCCATATAGCAGCCTGGACGGGTCCCTGCAGCACCGCCATCCTCGAGGCTCAGGCCCACTTTCTGCAGTGCCTCAGGCACCACCCCCCCCCCCCCCCCGCCCCGTAGCGGCTCCGGCCCGGCCAGCCCCGGCTCATTTAAAGTCACCAGCGACCGTTACCGACCGTTACCGGGGGATGGTGGGGGAGTCCGAGCCAGAATGACTTCTTTATCCTGCTGACTCGGGAAAGCCCGGCCCCTTGTGATCCATTGCAAACCGAGAGTCACCTCGTGTTTAGAACACGGATCCACTCCCAAGTTCAGTGGGGGGGGGGGGGGGATGTGAGGGATGTGGCATGGAGGACGAAGGACTCTCTTCCTTCTGATTCGGTCTGCACAGTGGGGCCTAGGGCTGGAGCTCTCTCCGTGCGGACCGCTGACTCCCTCTACCTTGGGTTCCATCGGCCCCACCCTGGAACGCGGGTCTTGGCAGATTCTGGCCCTTCCTGGCCCTTCAGTCGCTGTCAGAAACCCCATCTCGTGCTCGGATGCCCCGAGTGACTGTGGCTCGCACCTCTCCGGAAACATTGGAAATCTCTCCTCTACGCGCGGCCACCTGAAACCACAGGAGCTCGGGACACACGTGCTTTCGGGAGAGAATGCTGAGAGTCTCTTGCCGACTCTCTCTTGACTTGAGTTCTTCGTGGGTGCGTGGTTAAGACGTAGTGAGACCAGATGTATTAACTCAGGCCGGGTGCTGGTGGCTCACGCCTGTAACCCCAACACTTTGGGAGGCCGAGGCCGTAGGGTCCCTCGAGGAATCGCCTAACCCTGGGGAGGTTGAGGCTGCAGTGAGTGAGCCATAATTGTGTCACTGCGCTCCAGTCTGGGCGAAAGACAGAATGAGGCCCTGCCACAGGCAGGCAGGCAGGCAGGCAGGCAGGCAGGCAGGCAGGCAGGCAGGCAGGCAGAAAGACAACAGCTGTATTATGTTCTTCTCAGGGTAGGAAGCAAAAATAACAGAATACAGCACTTAATTTTTTTTTTTCCCTTCGGACGGAGTTTCACTCTTGGTGCCCACGCTGGAGTGCAGTGGCACCATCTCGGCTCACCGCAACCTCCACCTCCCGCGTTCAAACGATTCTCCTGCCTCAGCCTCCTGAGTAGCTGGGATTACAGGCACGGGCCACCACACCCGGCTGATTTTGTATTGTTAGTAGAGACGGCATTTCTCCATGTCGGTCAGGCTGGTCTCGAACTGGCGACCCCAGTGGATCTGCCCGCCTCGGCCTCCCAAAGTGCTGGGATGACAGGCGTGAGCCATCGTGACCGGCCGGCTACATTTATTTTTTTTCTTAATTATTTTACCTTTTTTTAGTTTTCAATTTTAATCTATTTATTTATTTACATTTATTTCTTTCCTTATTTACTTATTTATTTATTTTCGAGACAGACTCTCGCTCTGTTGCCCAGGCTGGAGTGCAGCGGCGCGATCTCGGCTCACTGCAAGCTCTGCCTCCCGGGTTCATGCCATTCTCCTGCCTCAGCCTCCCGAGTAGCTGGGACTACAGGCGCCCGCCACCGTGCCTGGCTAACTTTTTGTATTTTGAGTAGAGACGGGGTTTCACTGTGGTAGCCAGGATGGTCCCGATCTCCCGATCCCGTGATCCGTCCACCTCGGCCTCCCAAAGTGCTGGGATGACAGGCGTGAGCCACCGCCCCCGGCCTATTTATCTATTTATTAACTTGGAGTCCAGGTTATGAAACCAGTTAGTTTGTGTAATTTTTTTTTTTTTTGAGACGAGGCTTCACCGTGTTGCCAAGGCTTGGACCGAGGGATCCACCGGCCCTCGGCCTCCCAAAAGTGCGGGGATGACAGGCGCGAGCCTACCGCGCCCGGACCCCCCCTTCCCCCCCTCCCCCGCTTGTCTTCCCGACAGACAGTTTCACGGCAGAGCGTTTGGCTGGCGTGTTTAAATTCATTCTAAATAGAAATTTGGGATGTCAGCTTCTGGCCTCATGGACTCTGAGCTGAGGAGTCCCCTGGTCTGTCTATCACAGGACCGTACACGTAAGGAGGAGAAAAATCGTAACGTTCAAAGTCAGTAATTTTGTGATACAGAAATACACGGATTCACCCAAAACACAGAAACCAGTCTTTTAGAAATGGCCTTAGTCCTGGTGTCCGTGACAGTGATTCTTTTCGGTTCGGACCTTGACTGAGAGAATTCCCAGTCGGTCTCTCGTCTCTGGACGGAAGTTCCAGATGATCCGATGGGTGGGGGACTTAGGCTGCCTCCCCCCAGGAGCCCTGGTCGATTAGTTGTGGGGATCGCCTTGGAGGGCGCGGTGACCCACTGTGCTGTGGGAACCTCCATCCTTCCCCCCACCCCCTCCCCAGGGGATCCCAATTCATTCCAGGCTGACACTCTCACTGGCAGACGTCGGGCATCACCTAGCGGTCACTGTTACTCTGAAGACGGAGGCCTCACAGAGGAAGGGAGCACCAGGCCGCCTGCGCACAGCCTGGGGCAACTGTGTCTTCTCTACCGCCCCCGCCCCCACCTCCAAGTTCCTCCCTCCCTTGTTGCCTAGGAAATCGCCACTTTGACGACTGGGTCTGATTGACCTTTGATCAGGCAAGAACGAACAAACAAATAAATAAATAAAATAACACCAAAGTAACTAACTAAATAAGATAAGTCAATACAATCCATTACAATACAATACAATACGATACAACACGATACGATAGGATACAGTAAATACAATACAATACAATACAATACAATACAATACAATACAATACAATACAATACAATACAATACAATACAATACAATACAATACAACACAACACAATAGGCCAGGCGCGGTGGCTCATGCCTGTCATCCCATCACTTTGGGATGCCGAGGTGGACGCATCACCTGAAGTCGGGAGTTGGAGACAAGCCCGACCAACATGGAGAAATCCCGTCTCAATTGAAAATACAAAATTAGCCGGGCGTGGTGGCACATGCCTCTAATCCCAGCTGCTAGGAAGGCTGAGGCAGGAGAATCGCTTGAACCTGGGAAGCGGAGGTGGCGGTGAGCCGAGATTGCGCCATCGCACTCCAGTCTGAGCAACAAGAGCGAAACTCCGTCTCAAAGAAATAAACTAAGATAAATAAATAAATACATAAATACATAAATTAAAATAAATAAATAAATAAATAAAATAAAATAAATAAATGGGCCCTGCGCGGTGGCTCAAGCCTGTCATCCCCTCACTTTGGGAGGCCAAGGCCGGTGGATCAAGAGGCGGTCAGACCAACAGGGCCAGTATGGTGAAACCCCGTCTCTACTCACAACACACCAAATTAGCCGGGTGCCGTGCTGTGCTGTACTGTCTGTAATCCCAGCTACTCGGGAGGCCGAGCTGAGGCAGGAGAATCGCTTGAACCTGGGAGGCGGAGGGTGCAGTGAGCCGAGATCGCGCCACTGCACCCCAGCCTGGGCGACAGAGCGAGACTCCGTCTCAAAAAAATGAAAATGAAAATAAAAATGAAATGCAACAAAATAATTAAAAAGTGAGTTTCCGGGAAAAAAGAAAAAAGGAAAAAAAAAAAAAAAGAAGAAAACAACCCCACCGTGACGTACACGTACGCCTCTCGCCTTTCCAGGCATCAGACACGTTAGGAATCATGCGTGATTTCTTTTTTTAACTTAATTTTATTTTATCATGATGATTTATGTTTCGAGACGGAGTCTCGGAGGCCCGCCCTCCCTCCGTCCCATTCCCTGGTTGCCCAGACCACCTCAGGAGACAGACCCTGGCTGGGCCAGATTGTTCTTCTCCTTGGTCAATGGTTTCCTTGTCTTTCTTCGTGTCTTTAACCCGCGTGGACGCTTCCGCTCGGGTTTTACAGATGGCAGCTCCACTTTAGGCCTTGTTGTTGTTGGGGACTTTCCTGATTCTCCCCAGATGTAGTGAAAGCAGGTAGATTTGCCTTGCCTGGACTTGCCTGGCCTTGCCTTTTCTTTCTTTCTTTATTACTTTCTCTTTTTTTTCTTCTTCTTCCTTTTTTTTTTTTTTTTTTTGAGACAGAGTTTCACTCCTGTTGCCCAGGCTAGAGGGCAATGGCGCGATCTCGGCCCACCGCACCCTCTGCCTCCCAGGTTCAAGCGATTCTCCTGGCTCAGCCTCCTGATTAGCTGGGATTATAGGCATGGGCCACCGTGCCTGGCTGATGTTTGTACTTTTAGTAGAGACGGTGTTTTTCCATGTTGGTCAGGCTGGTCTCCAACTCCGAACCTCAGGTGATCCGCCTGCCTTGGCCTCCCAAAGTGCTGGGATGACAGGCGTGAGCCGCCGCGCCCAGCCTCTCTCTCTCTCGCTTGCTTGCTTGCTTGCTTGCTTGCTTGCTTGCTTGCTTGCTTGCTTGCTTTCGTGTTTTCTTGCTTTCTTGTTTTCTTGCTTTCTTGCTTGCTTGCTTGCTTTCGTGCTTTCTTGCTTTCCTGTTTTCTTTCTTTCTTTCTTTCTTTCTTTCTTTCTTTTGTTTCTTTCTTGCTTGCTTTCTTGCTTGCTTGCTTGCTTGCTTGCTTTCGTGCTTTCCTGTTTTCTTTCTTTCTTTCTTTCTTTTGTTTCTTTCTTGCTTGCTTTCTTGCTTCCTTGTTTTCTTGCTTGCTTGCTTTTGTGCTTTCTTCTTTTCTTGCTTTCTTTCTTTCTTTGGTTTCTTTCTTACTTGCTTGCTTGCTTGCTTTCGTGCTTTCTTGTTTTCTTGCTTTCTTTCTTTCTTTTGTTTCTTGCTTGCTTGCTTTCGTGCTTTCTTGCTTGCTTTCTGTCTTTTGTTTCTTTCTTGCTTGCTTTCTTGCTTCCTTGTTTTCTTGCTTTCTTGCTTGCTTGCTTTCGTGCTTTCTTTCTTGCTTTCTTTTCTTTCTTGCTTGCTTTCTTTTCTTTTTCTTTCTTTCTTTCTTGCTTTCTTTTCATTCATTCATTCTTTCTTTCTTCTTTCTTTCTTTCTTTCTTTCTTTCTTTCTTTCTTTCTTTCTTTCTCTGTTTCTTTCTGTTTCGTCCTTTTGAGACAGAGTTTCACTCTTGTTTCCACGGCTAGAGTGCCATGGCGCGATCTTGGCTCACCGCACCTTCCGCCTCCCGGGTTCGAGCGCTTCTCCCGCCTCAGCCTCCTGATTAGCGGGGATTACAGGGAGGCACCCCCACGCCTGGCTTGGCTGATGTTTGTATTTTTAGTAGGCACGCCGTGTCTCTCCATGTGGGTCAGGCTGGTCTCCAACTCCCGACCTCATGTGATGCGCCCACCTCGGCCTCTCAAAGTGCTGGGATGACAGGCGTGGGTCACCGTGCCCAGCCTGTTGACTCGTTTCGTTTTTTTGTTTCTTTCGTTTCCATGTGTTCGCTTATATTTATCGACGTAAACGTTTGTATACATTTATATGTAAACGAAAATGTGTATCTTTACGTTGAATACGCTTGTGTATAGTAAATACGCATCGATTATGTAGAAACATACCTCTATGTGATAGATGCAGGTGTTTATTTCGCATAAATGAATACACGTCGCTCTAGAAAGAAGCGATCGCCGACAAATACGTGTATGCTTACGTATGAAAAGTGTTGTATTTATGTTTCTAAATGAACGAGTGTACGTATTTGTCTCTGTTTTCTTTCTTCCTCTCTTTTATGTTTTTCTTCCTTCCTTTCTACCTTTCTCTCCTTCTTTAGGCGTTTCTTCCTCTCTTCCTTTCCTTCTTTCTCTCTTTCTGTTCTTTTTTCTTTCGTGCTTTATTTCTCTTTCGTTCCCTGTCTTTCCTTCTTTTTTCTTTCCTCTCTGTTTCTTTTTCCCTTTTTTCCTTCGTTTCTTTCCTCATTCTTTCTCTCTTTTTCATGTGTCTTTCCTTTCCGTCTGTCTTTTAAAAATGGACTGTTTCAAAAGTTTTCTTTGCGTATCTACGTTTTTTAAACGGTCTCTCTTTTCTCCATTTTCTTCCTCCCTCCCTGCTCCCTTCCCTCCCTCCTTCCCTTTCGCCGTCTGTCTCTTTGCCCCATTCCCCCCGTCCCTCCCTCTTTCTCTCCCTCTGTCTGTCTCTGTGTGGATTCTGGAAGAGCCTACGCATTCTGCCTCTCCGTGTGTCTGCAGCGACCGGCGACCGAGTCCTTGTGTGTTCTTTCTCCCTCCCTCCCTCCCTCCCTCCCTCCCTCCCTCCCTCCCTGCTTCCGAGATGCATCTCCAAACACCCACACGCCGTGGGTTGTCTTCTGACTCTGTCGCGGTCGAGGCAGAGACCCGTTTTGGGTACCGTTTGTGTGGGGTTGGGGTAGAGGGGCTGCGTTTTTGGCCTCGGGAAGAGCTTCTCGACTCACGGTTTCGCTTTTGCGGTCCCCGGGCCGCCCTGCCATCCGGATCTGTCTCGCTGACGTTCGCGGCGGTCGTCGGGCTCCATCTGGCGGCCGCTTTTAGATCGTGCTCTCGGCTTCCGGAGCTGCGGTGGCAGCTGCCGAGGGAGGGGACCGTCCCCGCTGTGAGCTAGGCAGAGCTCCGGAAAGCCCGCGGTCGTCAGCCCGGCTGGCCCGGTGGCGCCAGAGCTGTGGCGCGTCGCTTGTGAGTCAGAGCTCTGGCGTGCAGGTTTATGTGGGGGAGAGGCTGTCGCTGCGCTTCTGGGCCCGAGCCGGGCGTGGGGCTGCCCGGGCTGGTCGACCAGCGTGCCGCAGCTCCCGAGGCCCGAGCCGCGACCCGCGGGGACCCGCCGCGCGTGGCGAGGGAGGCTGGGGACGCCCTTCCCGGCCCGGTCGCGGGTCCGTCCGCGCTCATCCTGGCCGTCTGAGGCGGTGGCCGAATTCGTTTCCGACGAGTCCCCGTGGGGAGCCGGGGACCGTCCTGCCCCCGTCCCCCGGGTGCCGGGGAGCGGTCCCCGGGCCGGGCCGCCGTCCCTCTGCCGCGATCCTTTCTGGCGAGTCCCCGTGCGGAGTCGGAGAGCGCTCCCTGAGTGCGCGTGCGGCCCGAGAGGTCGCGCCTGGCCGGCCTTCGGTCCCTCGTGTGTCCCGGTCGTAGGAGGGGCCGGCCGAAAATGCTTCCGGGTCCCGCTCTGGAGACACGGGCCGGCCCCCTGCGTGTGGCACGGGCGGCCGGGAGGGCGTCCCTGGCCCGGCGCTGCTCCCGCGTGTGTCCTGGGGTTGACCAGAGGGCCCCGGGCGCTCCGTGTGTGGCCGCGATGGTGGCGTTTTTGGGGACAGGTGTCCGTGTCGCGCGTTTCGTGGGCCGGCGGTGTGGTCGGTGACTCGACCTCCCGGCCCCGGGGGAGGTATATCCCTCACTCCGAGTCGGCATTTTGGGCCACCGGGTTATTGCTGACACGCTGTCCTCTGGCGACCTGTCGCTGGAGAGGTTGGGCCTCTGGATGCGTGCGGGGCTCTGGCCTACCGGTGACCCGGCTAGCCGGCCGTGCTCCTGCTTGAGCCGCCTGCTGGGGCCCGCGGGCCTGTGGTTCTCTCGCGCGTCCGAGCGTCCCGACTCCCGGTGCCGGCCCGGGTCCGGGTCTCTGACCCACCCGGGGGGCGGCGGGGAAGGCGGCGGGGGCCACCCTGCCCCCGTGCGCTCTCCGCTGCGGGCGCCCGGGGCGGCTGCGACAACCCCACCCCGCTGGCTCCGTGCCGTGCGTGTCAGGCGTTCTCGTCTCCGCTGGGTTGTCCGCCGCCCCTTCCCCGGGGTGGGGAGTTGGCCGGGGCCGATCGGCTGGTCTGGCTGGCCGGCCGGCCGGGTGGCCGACCTCCGCTCCCGGGGGGCTCTTCGCGATCGATGTGGTGACGTCATGCTCTCCCGGGCCGGGTCCGAGCCGCGCCGGGCGAGGGGCGGACGTTCGTGGCGAACGGGTCCGTTCTTCTCGCTCCGCCCCGCGGGGGCCCCTCGTCTCTCCTCTCCCCGCCTGCGGGTGGTGCGTGTGGGAAGGCGTGGGGTGCGGAACCCGGCCTGACCTCGGCGTCCCGCCCGCCGCCTTCTGCGTCGCGGGACGGGTCGGCGGGGTCCTCTGACGCGGCAGACACCCCTCGCTGTCGCCTCCCGTGGTTGTCGACTTGCGGGCGGGCCCCCTCCGCGGCGGTGGGGGTGCCGTCCCGCCGGCCCGTCGTGCTGCCCTCTCCGGGGGTTTGCTCGAGCGTCGGCTCCGCCTGGGCCCTTGCGGTGCTCCTGGAGCGCTCCGGGTTGTCCCTCAGGTGCCCGAGGCCGAGCGGTGGTGTGTCGTTCCCGCCCCCAGTGCCCCCCTCCTCCGGTCACCACCGCGGTGTCCGCGCGTGGGTCCTGAGGGAGCTCGTAGGTGTGGGGTTTGAGGCGGTTGAGTGAGACGAGACGCGCCCCTCCCACGCGGGGAAGGGCGCCCGCCTGGTCCGGCGAGTGCACGTCCCGTGCTCCCCTTTGGCGGGTGCGCGCGGGCCGTGTGAGCGATCGCGGTGGGTTCGGGCCGGTGACGCGTGCGCCGGCTGGCCGCCGAGGGGCTGCCGTTCCGCCTCCGACCGGTCGTGTGTGGGTTGACTTCGGAGGTGCTTTGCCTCGGAAGGAAGGAGGTGGGGGGACGGGGGGGGCCTCGTGGGGTTGCGCGCACGCGCGCACCGGCCGAGCCCCCGCCCTGACCGCGAACGCTCAAGGTGGCCGCACGCAGGTGTTTCCTCGTACCGCAGGCCCTCTCCCTTCCCCAGGCGTCCCTCGGCGCCTCTGCGGGCCCGAGGAGGGGTGGCTGGCGGTTGGGGAGTGTGACCCACCCTCGGTGAGAAAGCCTTCTCTAGCGATCCGAGAGGTGTGCCTTGGGGTACCGGATCCCCCGGACTGCCGCCTCTGTCTCTGCCTCTGTTATGGTAGCGCTGCCGTAGCGACTCGCTCGCAGAGGACCCTCCTCCGCTTCCCCCTCGACGGGGTTGAGGGGGGAGAGCGAGGGTTCCGCCGGCCACCGCGGTGGTGGCCGAGCGCGGCTCGTCGCCTACTGTGGCCCGCGCCTCCCCCTTCCGAGTCGGGGGAGGATCCCGCCGGGCCGGGCCCGGCGTCCTGGCGGGTTGGGACGTGGCGGCCGGCGAGCGGTGGTGGGTGTGTGCTGCGCGGTGTACCGTCCGGCGCGTGAGTCCCTCCGCCGTGAGTCGGCTCTCCGCCCGCTCCCCTGCCGAGTCGTGACCGGTGTCGGCGACCGCGTTTTGCGTGGCGTGGGGTCGGGCCGCCTGGGCCCTGGGAAAGCGTCCCGCGGTGGGGGCGCGCCGGTCTCCCGGAGCGGGGCCGGGCCGGAGGATGGACGAGAATCACGAGCGATGGTGGTGCTGGCGTTGGGTTCGTGGCTGCGGTCGCTTCGGGGTCCCCGGTGGCGGGACCCCGGGGCTCGCGAGGCGGATCTCGGTGGGGGGGCCGAGGGCCGTCCGGCGTCCCAGGCGGGGCGCCGCGGGACCGCCCTCGTGTCTGTGGCGGTGGGATCCCGCGGCCGTGTTTTCCTGGTGGCCCGGCCGTACCCGAGGTTTCTCCCCCGAGCCGCCGCCTCTGTGGGCTCCTGGGTGCCCTTGCCCGTCTGTGCCCTCTTCCCTGCCCGCCGCCTGCCGATTCCCCTCTTCTCCCCGAGCGGCTCACCGGCTTCCCGTCGGTTGGCGGCCCCGCCTGGGACCGAACCAGGCACCGCCTCGTGGGGCGCCGCCACCGGCCACTGGTTGGCCCGGTGTCCGCGTCCCCCGGCGCGCGCCTTCGGGACCGGGTCGGTGGCGCCCCGCGTTGGGGCCCGGTGGGCTTCCCGGAGGGTTTCGGGGGTCGGCCTGCAGCGCGTGCGGGGCGAGAGAGGGTTCCGGGGAACCGGCCGCGACTGCGGCGGCGGTGGGGGGGAGCCGCGGGGGTCGCTGAGGGCCGGTTGGCCGCTCCGGGTGCCGCGCGGGGCCGCCTTCGCGCTCGGAGGGTGCCGGCGGTGAGACCCCCGCCTGTGTCCCGGCCGCGGTCGGCTGCGCTCGAGGGGTCACGTGGCGTCCCCCTTCCCCGCCGGCCGCCTTTCTCGCGCCTTCCCCGTCGCCTCGGCCTCCTCGCCCGTGGTCTCTCGTCTTCTCCCGGCCCGCTCTTCCGAACCGGGTCGGCGCGTCCCCCGGGTGCGCCTCGCTTCCCGGGCCTGCCGCGGCCCTTCCCTGAGGCGTCCGTCCCGGGCGTCGGCGTCGGGGAGAGCCCGTCCTCCCCGCGTGGCGTTGCCCCGTTCGGCGCGCGCGTGCGCCCGAGCGCGGCCCGGTGGTCCCTCCCGGACAGGCGTTCGTGCGATGTGTGGCGCAGGTCGACCCTCCGCCTTGCCGGTCGCTCGCCCTCTCCCCGGGTCGGGGGGTGGGGCCCGGGCCGGGGCCTCGGCCCCGGTCGCGGTCCCTCGTCCCGGGCGGGGGCGGGCGCGCCGGCCGGCTTCGGTCGCCCTCCCTCGGCCGTCGTGTGGCGTGTGCCACCCCTGCGCCCGCGCCCGCCGGCGGGGCTCGGAGCCGGGCTTCGGCCGGGCCCCGGGCCCTCGACCGGACC
>NC_073246.2:3880313-3905313 GCF_029281585.2 Gorilla gorilla gorilla
CTGGTCTCGAACTCCTCTTCTCACGCAATCCGCCTGCCTGCCTCGGCCGCCCACACTGCTGCTATGACAGGCGTGAGACACTGCACCTGGCTCATTCTATAGTTGCCTGCCTGCCTGCCTGTCTATCAATCGTCTTCTTTTGAGGACGGATGTGCTCTCGCTTTGGTGTCCATGCTCTGGGCACACGTGATCTCTTTTTAAACTTCTATGATGATTATTATTGTAGGTGTCATCTCACATGTCCGAGTGATCGCAAACTTTTAGGCTCCAGAGATCCTCCCGCATCGGCCTCCCGGAGTGCTGTGATGACACGCGTGGGCACGGTACGCTCTGGTCATGTTTGTCATGGGTCGGTTCTTTCCGTGTTTGATACGGGGACTGCGAACAAATAAAATGTGGAGACGCGTCTCACCGATCCGCCTTTTCTTTTTTTTTCTTTTCTCCTTAGACGGAGTTTCACTCTTGTCGCCCAGGGTGGAGGACGATGGCGCGATGTCGGCTCACCGCACCCTCCGCCTCCCAGGTTCGAGTGATTCTCCTGCCTCAGCCTTCACGAGTAGCTGGAATGACAGCAATGAGCCATCGTGCCCGGCTAGGTTTTCTAGTTTTAGTACACATGGGGTTTCTCCATCTTAGTCAGGCTGGTCTTCAACTTCCGACCGTTGGAGAATTTTAACTTTCTTGGTGGTTGTTTTTCTTTTCTTTTCTCTTCTTTTCTTTTCTTTTCTTTCCTTCTCCTTCCCCCCCCCACCCCCCCTTGTCCTCCTCCTCCTCCTCCTCCTCCTCCTCCTCCTCCTCCTCCTCCTCCTCCTCCTCCTCCTCCTCCTGCTCTTTCATTTCTTTCAGCTGGGCTCTCCTACTTGTGTTGCTCTGTTACTCACGCTGGTCTCAAACTCCTGGCCTTGACACTTCTCCCGTCACATCCGCCGTCTGGTTGTTGAAATGAGCATCTCTCGTCAAATGGAAAAGATGAAAGAAATAAACACGAAGACGAAAAGCACGGTGTGAAGGTTTCTCTTGCCGTCTCCCAGGGTGTACCTTGGACCCAGAAACACGTTGGGAGCTTGGCTGAGTGAGTGGGTTTTCGGTGCTGAAACCTCCCGAGGGCCTCCTTCCCTCTCCCCCTTGTCCCCGCTTCTCCCCCAGCCGAGGCTCCCACCGCCGCCCTGGCATTTTCCATAGGAGAGGTATGGGAGAGGACTGACGCGCCTTCCACATCTATATCCTGCCGGACGTCTCTGGCTCGGCGTGCCCCACCGGCTACCTGCCACCTTCCAGGGAGCTCTGAGGCGGATGCGCGCCCCCCTTCCCCGTCAGGTCCCGCTACCCTCCCCCGGCTGGCCGTTGCCGGGCGACCCCAGGGGAACCGCGTGGACGCTGCCTTCGGATCCTACGGCGAAGACTTCCACCGGATGCCCCCGGGTGGGCCGGATGGGATGAGACTGGACCACCCCGGACCGGTGCTGTTCTTGGGAGTGGGTTGACGTACAGGGTGGACTGGCAGCCCCAGCATTGTAAAGGGTGCACGGGTATGGAAATGTCACGTAGGATGCCCTCCTTCCCTTCGGTCTGCCTTCAGCTGCCTCAGGCGTGAAGACAACTTCCCATCGGAACCTCTTTTCTTCCCTTTCTCCAGCACGCAGATGAGACGCATGAGAGGGAGAAACAGCTCAATAGATACTGCTGACCTTCATTTGTGGAATCCTCAGTCATCTACACACAAGACAGGTGACTAGGCAGGGACACAGATCAAACACTATTTCCGGGTCCTCGTGGTGGGGATTGGTCTCTCTCTCTCTCTCTCGCACGCACGCACGCACGCACACACACACACACACACACACAGTTTCCATATCTAGTTCGCAAAGCACACTCACTTCCCCTTTTCACGGTACGCAGGCTGAGTAAAACCCACCCCACCCTCCACCCGTTGGCTGACGAAACCCCTTCTCTACAATGTATGAAAAAGATGATCTGGGCCGGGCACGCTGGCTCACGCCTGTCATTCCGGCACTTTGGGAGGCCGAGGCGGGTGGATCGCTTGGGGCCCAGAGTTCGAGACCGGGCTGGCCGACGTGGCGAAACCCCGTCTCTCTGAAAAATAGAACGATGAGCCGGGCCTGGTGGCGTGGGCTTGGAATCACGACCGCTCGGGAGACTGGGGCGGGCGAGTTGTTCCAACCGGGGAGGCCGAGGTTGCGATGAGCTGAGGTCGTGCCGTGGCAATCCAGCCTGGATGACGGAGCGAGACCCTGTCTCGATAGAATCGTGATGTTTTTAGAAGGTGAGTTGTGCGTGGTGATGGCCGCCTGGAGTCGCAGCTACTCGGGAGGCTGAGATAAGGAGAAGATCACTTGAGGCCCCACAGGTCGAGGCTTCGGTCGTCCGTGACCCACTGTATCCTGGTCAGTCACCGGTCAAGGAGATAGGCCCCCTCCCCGTTTGCTTTTCTTTTCTTCCCTTCTCTTTTCTTCTCTTTTCTTTTTTTCCTTCTTTCCTTCTTTCTTTCTTCTCTTTCTTTCTTTCTTTCTTTCTTTCTTTCTTCCTTCCTTCCCCTCTTTCTTTCCTGCCTTACTGCCTTCCTGCGTTTCTTCTTTTCTTCTTTCCTCCCTTCCTCCCTTCCTTCTTTCCTCCCGCCTCAGCCTCCCAAAGTGCTGGGATGACTGGCGTGAGGCACCATGCCTGCTTGGCCTAAAGAGACCGTCTTGGAAAGTGAGACACAGAGAGCGCCTTCCAGTGATCTCATTGACTGATTTAGAGACGGCATCTCGCTCCGTCACCCCAGCAGTGGTGCCACCATAACTCACTCCCTGCAGCGTGGACGCTCCTGGACTCGAGCGATCCTTCCACCTCAGCCTCCAGAGTACAGAACCTGGGACCGCAGGCACGCGCCACTGTGCCCACACTATTTTTAATTATTTTTTCCCCCCCGAGACAGAGTCTCCCTCTCGTGGCCTAGACTGCGGTGCGGTGGCGCCATCTTGGCTCACCGCAACCTCTGCCTCCCGGTTTCAAGCGATTCTCCTGCATCGGCCTCCTGAGTAGCTGGGATGGCGGGCATGCGCCGCCACGTCTGGCTGATTTTGTATTTTTAGTGGAGACGGGGCTTCTCCATGTTGATCGGGCTGGTCTCAAACTCCCGACCTCAGGTGATCCGCCCTCCCCGGCCTCCGGAAGTGCTGGGATGACAGGCGTGGGCCACCGCGCCCGGCCTTCATTTTTAAATGTTTTCCCACAGACGGGGTCTCATCATTTCGTTGCAACCCTCCCGCCCGGCGTCTCAAAGTGCTGGCGTGACGTGCGTGAGCCACTGCGCCTGGACTCCGGGGAATGATTCACGATCGCTGTACTCATCCTTTCTTTCTTTCTTTCTTTCTTTCTTTCTTTCTTTCTTTCTTTCTTTCTTTCTTTCTTATTTATTGATGAATTATTTTATGATTTATTTGTGTACTTATTTTCAGACGGAGTCTCGCTCTGGGCGGGGCGGGGCGAGGCGAGGCGAGGCACAGCGCATCGCTTTGGAAGCCGCGGCAACGCCTTTGAAAGCCCCATTCATATGCACAGAGCCTTATTCCCTTCCTGGAGTTGGAGCTCATGCCTTCCATAGCCTTGGGCTTCTCTCCATTCGGAAGCTTTGACAGGCGCAACCCCACCCAGAGGCTGGCTGCGGCTGAGGATTAGGGGGTGTGTTGGGGCTTGAAAAGTGGGTCCCCTAGTTTTGATACCTCAGCCGACACATCCGCCGACCACCATCGCTTTCTCGCCCTCTGAGATCCCCCGCCTCCACCGCCTTGCAGGCTCACCTCTTACTTTCATTTCTTTCTTCCTTTCTTGCGTTTGAGGAGGGGGTGCGGGAATGAGGGTGTGTGTGGGGAGGGGGTGCGGGGTGGGGACGGAGGAGAGCGTCCTAAGGGTCGATTTAGTGTCATGCCTCTTTCACCGCCACCACCGAAGCTGAAAGCAACGATCCGCTAACTACCGCGTGTTCTCATCTAGAAGTGGGAACTTACAGATGAGAGTCCTTGCATGGGCAGAACGAGGGGGACCAGGGACGCGGAAGCCTGCTTGGCGGAGGAGGGGTGCAAGGAGAGACACCTTCAGGAAAAAAAACAAAACACGAATACTGTCGGACACAGCACTGACTACCCGGGTGATGAAATCATCTGCACACTGAACACCCCCGTCACAAGTTTACCTATGTAACAATCTTGCTCATGTATGCTTGAACCACAAATAAAAGGGGGGGGAGAGAGAGACAGAGAGAGAGAGAGAGGTAAAACGAAACACCACCTCCTTGACCTGAGTCAGGGGGTTTCTGGCCTTTTGGGAGAACGTTCAACAACAATGCAGTATTTGGGCCTGTTCTTTTGTTTTTCTTCTTTTCTTTCTTTTTTTTGGACTGAGTCTCTCTCGCTCTGTCACCCAGGCTGCGGTGCAGTGGCGCTCTCTCGGCTCACTGAAACCTCTGCTTCCCGGGTTCCAGTGATTCTTCTCCGGGTAGCTGGGATTACAGGCGCGCACCATGACGGCCGGCTCGTATTTCTATTTTTAGTAGAGACGGGGTTTCTCCATGTTGGCCATGCTGGTCTCGAACTCCTGACCTCAAATGATCCGCCTTCCTGGGCCTCCCAAGGTGCTGGGACGACAGGCCTGTGCCGCCGGGATTTCAGCCTTTAAAAGCGCGGGCCCTGCCAACTTTCGCTGCGGCCCTTACGCTCAGAATGACGTGTCCTCTCTGCCCTAGGTTGACTCCTTGAGTCCCCTAGGCCATTGCACTGTAGCCTGGGCAGCAAGAGCCAAACTCCGTTCCCCCACCTCCCCACGCAAAAACTAACTAACTAACTAAACTAACTAACTAACTAAAATCTCTACACGTCACCTCTAAGTGTGTGTTCCCGTGAGTGATTTCTAAGAAATGGCACTGTACACTGAACGCAGTGGCTCACGTCTGTCATCCCGAGGTCAGGAGTTCGAGACCAGCCCGGCCAACGTGGTGAAACCCCGTCTCTACTGAAAATACGAAATTCAGTCAGGCGCCGTGGGGCAGGCACCTGTCATCCCAGCTACTCGGGAGGCTGGGGCGGAAGAATTGCTTGAACCTGGCAGGCAGAGGTTGCAGTGACCCAAGATCGCGCCACTGCACTACAGCCTGGGCGACAGAGTGAGACTCAGTCTCCAGATAAATACATACATACATACATACATACATACATACATACATACATACATACATACATCATACAAGAAAGACAAAAAGAAAAGAAAGAGAAAATGAAAGAAAAGGCACTGTATCGCTACTGGGCTAGGACCTTCTCTCTGTCTGTTTCTCTCTGTTCGTCTCTGTCTTTCTCTCTGTGTCTCTTTCTCTGTCTGTCTGTCTGTCTGTCTCTTTCTTTCTCTCTGTCTCTGTCTTTGTCTCTCTCTCTCCCTCTCTACCTGTCTCACTGTGTCTGTCTTCTGTCTTACTCTCTTTCTCTCCCCGTCTGTCTCTCTCTCTCTCTCCCTCCCTGTCTGTTTCTCTCTCTCTCTTTATGTCTGTTTCTGTCTCTCTCTGTCTCTTTCTCTGTCTGTCTGCCCCTCTCTTTCTTTTTCTGTGTCTCTCTGTCTGTCTGTCTCTCTCTCTCTCTCTGTGACTATCTTCTGTCTTACTCTCTTTCTCTGCCTGTCTGTCTGTCTCTCTCTGTCTCTCCCTCCCTTTCTGTTTCTCTCTCTCTCCCTCTCTCGCTCTCTCTGTCTTTCTCTCTTTCTGTCTGTTTCTCTGTCTCTCTCTGTCCGTCTCTGTCTTTTTCTATCTGTCTGTCTCTCTCTTTCTTTCTGTCTGTCTCTGTCTCTCTCTCTCTCTCTCTGCTTGTCTCTCTCACTGTGTCTGTCTTCTGTCTTACTCTCCTTCTCTGCCTGTCCATCTGTCTGTCTGTCTGTCTCTCTCTCTCTCTCCCTCCCTTTCTGTTTCTCTCTCTCTCGCTCTCTCTCTGCCTGTTTCTCTCTTTCTCTGTCGGTCTCTGTCTGTCTCTTTCTCTCTGTCTCTGTCTCTCTCTCTCTCTGCCTGTCTCACTGTGTCTGTCTTCTGCCTTATTCTCTTTCTCTCTCTGTCTGTCTCTCTCTCTCCCTTCCTGTCTGTTTCTCTCTCTCTCTCTTTCTGCCTCTTTCTCTCTGTCTGTCTCTGTCTTTCTCTGTCTGTCTGCCTCTCTCTTTCTTTTTCTGCGTCTCTCTGTCTCTCTCTCTCTGTTCCTATCTTCTGTCTTACTCTGTTTCTCTGCCTGCCTGTCTGTCTGTCTGTCTGTCTCTCTTTCTGTCTTTCTCCCTCCCTTTCTCTTTCTCTCTCTCTGTCTGTCTCTCTTTCTGTCTGTTTCTCTCTGTCTCTCTGTCCATCTCTCTTTCTCTGTCTCCCTCTTTCTCTCTGTCTCTGCCTCTCTCTCGCTCTCTCTCTGTCTCTCTCACTGTGTGTGACTGTCTTCTGTCTTACTCTCCTTCTCTGCCTGTCCGTCTGTCTGTCTGTCTCTCCCTCTCTCTCCCTCCCTTTCTGTTTCTCTCTCTCTCTCTTTCTGTCTGTTTCTCTCTTTCTCTCTCTGTCTGTCTCTCTCTTTCTTTTTCTCTGTCTCTCTCTGCGTCTGTCTCTCTGTCTGTGCCTATCTTCTGTCTTACTCTCTTTCTCTGCCTGTCTGTCTGTCTCTCTCTCTCTGTCTGTCTCCCTCCCTCCCTCCCTCCCTGTCTGTCTGTTTCTCTCTCTGTCTCTCTCTCTCTGTCCATCTCTGTCTGTCTCTTTCTCTTTCTCTCTCTTTCTTTCTCTCTGTCTCTGTCTCTCTCTCTCTCTCTCTCTGCCTGTCTCTCTCACTGTGTCTGTCTTCTGTCTTACTCTCTTTCTCTGCCTGCCTGTCTTTCTGTCTGTCTGGCTCTCTCCCTCCATGTGTCTCTCTCTCTCTCACTCACTCTCTCTCCGTCTCTCTCTCTTTCTGTCTGTTTCTCTCTGTCTCTGTCTGTCTGTCTGTCTGTCTCTCTCTCTGTTTGTCTTTCTCCCTCCCTGTCTGTCTCTCTCTCTCTCTCTCTGTCTCTGTCTCTCTCTCTTTCTCTTTCTGTCTGTTTCTCTCTATCTCTCGCCGTCCATCTCTGTCTTTCTATGTCTCTCTCTTTCTCTGTCAGTCCGTCAGACACCCCCGTGCCGGGTAGGGCCCTGCCCCTTCCACGAAAGTGAGAAGCGCGTGCTTCGGTGCTTAGAGAGGCCGAGAGGAATCTAGACAGACGGGCCTTGCTGGGCTTCCCCACTCGGTGTATGATTTCGGGAGGTCGAGGCCGGGTCCCCGCTTGGATGCGAGGGGCATTTTCAGACTTTTCTCTCGGTCACGTCTGGCGTCCGGACTTCTCCTATTTCCCTGATAAGCTCCTCGACTTAAACATAAACGGTTAAGGCCGGACCCAACACGGCGAAACCCCGTCTCTACTAAAACTACAAAGCCGAGTCGGGAGCGGCGGGGCAGGCCCCTGTAATGCCAGCTCCTCGGGAGGCTGAGGCGGGAAAATCGCTTGAACCTGGGAGGCGGAGGCTGCAGGGAGCCGAGATCGCGCCACTGCACTATGGCCCAGGCTGTAGAGTGAGTGAGACTCTGTCTCTAAATAAATAAGCAAATTCATGAATTCATTAATTCTTTTCCCTGCTGACGGACATTCGCAGGCATCGGTTGTCTTCGGGCATCACCTAGCGGCCACTGTTATTGAAAGTCGAGGTGACACGGAGGGAGGTCTCGCCGACTTCACCGAGCCTGGGGCAACGGGTTTCTCTCTCTCCCTTCTGGAGGCCCCTCCCTCTCTCCCTCGTTGCCTAGGGAACCTCCGCCCTGGCGGGGGCCCTATTGTTCTTTGATCGGCGCTTTAGTTTTCTTTGTGTTTTGGCGCCTAGACTCTTCTACTTGGGCTTTGGGAAGGGTCAGTTTAATTTTCAAGTTGCCCCCCGGCTCCCCCCACTACCCACCTCCCTTCACCTTAATTTAGTGAGTCGGTTAGGTGGGTTTCCCCCAAAACCCCCACCCCCCCGCCTCCCAACACCCCGCTTGGAAGCCTTCCAGAGCCACCCCGGTGTGCCTCCGTCTTCTCTGCCCTTCCCCCACCCCTTGCCGGCGATCTCATTCTTGCCAGGCTGACATTTGCATCGGTGGGCGTCAGGCCTCACTCAGGGGCCACCGTTTTGGAAGATGGGGGGCGGCACGGTCCCACTTCCCCAGAGGCAGCTTGGGCCGATGGCATAGCCCTTGACCCGCGTGGGCAAGCGGGCGGGTCTGCAGTTGTGGGGCTTTTCCCCCCGCTTTCCGCCTCAGGCCTCCCTCCCTAGGAAAGCTTCACCCTGGCTGGGTCTCCGTCACCTTTTATCATGATGTTTTAGTTTCTCCGCCCTCCGGCCAGCATAGTTTCACAATGCGAAGGGCGTCACAGCTCTAGTGTGGGCCCTCTTAGTACTTGCCCAAAATAGAAACGCTTTCTGAAAACTAATAACTTTGCTCACTTAAGATTTCCAGGGACGGTGCCTTGGCCCGTGTTTCTTGGCTTGTTTTGTTTTGTTTTGTTTTGTTTTGTTTTGTTTTGTTCGTGTTTTTCCTTTCTGGTATGTATTTCTTTTCAAGTGAAGTAGAAATCCCCAGTTTTCAGGAGGACGTCTATTTTCCCCAAGACATGTTAGCTGCTGTTTTTTCCTGTTGTTAACTAGCGCTTTTGTGAATCCCTCAACGTGCAGTGAGAGCCGGTTGATGTTTACTATACTTCATCATGACATCTTATTTTCTAGAAATCCGTAGGCGAATGCTGCTGCTGCTCTTGTTGCTGTTGTTGTTGTCGTTGCTGTTGTCGTTGTCGTTGTTGTTGTTGTTGTTGTTGTTTTCAAAGTATACCCCGGCCACCGTTTATGGGATCAAAAGCACTATAAAATATGTGTGATTATTTCTTGAGCACGCCCTTCCTCCCCCTCTCTCTGTCTGTCTGTCTGTCTCTGTCTCTCTCTTTCTCTGTCTGTCTTCTCTCTCTGTGTGTGTGTCTCTCTCTCTCTGCCTGTCTGTTTCTCTCTCTCTGTCTCTCTCTGCCTGTCTGTTTCTCTCGCTCTGTCTCTCTCTCTCTGCCTGTCTCTCTCACTGTGTCTGTCTTCTGTCTTACTCCCTTTCTCTGCCTGCCTGTCTCTCTCACTCTCTGTCTCTGCGTCTATCTCTCTCTTTCTGTCTGTTTCTCTCTGTCCGTCTCTGTCTCTCTCTGTCTGTCTCTTTGTATTTCTTTCTCTCTGTCTCTGTCTCTCTCACTGTCTGTCTTCTGTCTTAGTCTCTCTCTCTCCCTGTCTGTCTGTTTGTCTCTCTCTCTCTCCCTGTTTCTCTCTCTCTCTCTCTCTCTGTCTTTGTCTTTCTTTCTCTCTGTCTCTGTCTCTCTCACTGTGTCTGTCTTCTGTCTTAGTCTCTCTCTCCCTGTCTGTCTGTTTGTCTCTCTCTCTCTCCCTGTTTCTCTCTCTCTCTCTCTCTCTCTCTGTCTTTGTCTTTCTTTCTCTCTGTCTCTGTCTCTCTCACTGTGTCTGTCTTCTGTCTTAGTCTCTCTCTCCCTGTCTGTCTGTTTGTCTCTCTCTCTCTCTCCCTGTCTGTTTCTCTCTCTCTCTGGCTTTGTCTTTCTTTCTCTCTGTCTCTGTCTCTGTCTCTGTCTCTCTCTCTCTCTCTCTCTCTCTCTCTCTCTCTCTCTCTCTCTCTGTCTGTCTTGTGTCTTACTGTCTTTCTCTGCCTGTCTGTCTGTCTGTCTCTGTCTGTCTCTCTCTCTCTCTCCCCCTGTCGGCTGTTTCTCTGTCCCTGTCTGTGTCTCTCTTTCTGTCTGTTTCTCTCTGTCTGTCTTTCTCTCTCTGTCTCTTTCTCTCTGTCTGTCTCTTTCTCTCTGTCTCTCTCTGTCTCTCTCTCTGTGGGTGTGGGTGTGTGTGTGCATGTGTCTGCCTTCTGTCTTACTCTCTTTCTCTGCCTGTCTGTCTGCCTGTCTGTTTGTCTCTCTCTCTCTCTGCCTGTCTCTCTCCCTTCCTGTCTCTGTTTCTCTCTCTTTCTGTTTCTCTCTGTCTCTGTCCATCTCTGTCTTTCTCCGTCTGTCTCTTTATCTGTCTCTCTCTCTTTCTGTCTTTCTCTCTTTGTGTATCGTTGTCTCTCTCTGTCTGTCTCTCTCTGTCTCTGTCTCTGTCTCTCTCTCTCTCTCTGTCTCGGTCTCTGGCTCTCGCTCTCTCCCGCCCTCTCTTTTTTTTTGCAAAATAAGCTCAAGTACATCTAATCTGATCCATTACCAAGGCCTGAATTCTTCACTTCTGACATCCCAGATTTGATCTCCCTACAGAATGCTGTACAGAACGGGCGAGTTGATTTCTGGACTTGGATACCTCATAGATACTACATATGAATAAAGATCCAACCCTAAAATCTGGGGTGGCTTCTCCCTCAACTGTCTCGAAAAATCGTACCTCTGTTCCCCTAGGATGCCGGAAGGGTTTTCTCAATGTGCATCTGCCCATGTCCTAAGTGATCTGTGACCGAGCCCTGTCCGTTCTGTCTCAAATATGTATGTGCAAACACTTCTCTCCATTTCCACAACTACCCACGGCCCCTTGTGGAACCACTGGCTCTTTGAAAAAAATCCCAGAAGTGGTTTTGGCTTTCTGGCTAGGAGGCCTAAGCCTGCTGAGAACTTTCCTGCCCAGGATCCTGTGTGAACAAAAGTGCCTCTGCTGGGAGCTGGGATCCTTGGGACCATGCTTGCTAGCGCTGGATGAGTCTCTGGAAGGATGCACGGGACTCCGCAAAGCTGACCTGTCCCACCGAGGTCAAATGGATACCTCTGCATTGGCCCGAGGCCTCCAAAGTACATCACCGTCACCAACCGTCACCGTCAGCATCCTTGTGAGCCTGCCCAAGGCCCCGCCTCCGGGGAGACTCTCGGGAGCCCGGCCTTCGTCGGCTAAAGAAGTCCAAAGGGATGGTGACTTCCACCCACAAGGTCCCCACTGAACGGCGAAGATGTGGAGCGTAGGTCAGAGAGGGGACCAGGAGGGGAGACGTCCTGACAGGCGATGAGTTCCCTAGGCTCTGGCCACCCCACCCACGTCCCACGTCCCACGTCCCGGGCACCCGCGGGACACCGCCGCTTTATCCCCTCCTCTGTCCGCAGCCGGCCCCACCCCACCACGCAACCCACGCACACACGCTGGAGGTTCCAAAAGCACACGGTGTGAATAGAGCCTGACGGAGCGAGAGCCCATTTCACGAGGTGGGAGGGGTGGGGGTGGGGTGGGGTGGGGTTTGTGGGGTCTGTGGAGAGCCCGATTCTCCCTCTTGGGTGGCTACAGGCTAGAAATGAATATCGCTTCTTGGGCGGAGGGGCTTCTTTAGGCCATCACCGCTTGCGGGACTGCCTCTCAAACCCTCCCTTGAGGCCACAAAATAGATTCCACCCCACCCGTCGACGTTTCCCCCCGGGTGCTGGATGTATCCTGTCAAGAGACCTGAGCCTGACACCGTCGAATTAAACACCTTTACCGGCTTTGTGTGTTTGTTTGTTTCTGAGATGGAGTCTTGCTCTGTCCCCCCAGCCTGGAGTGCAGTGGCGTGATCTCAGCTCACTGGAACCTCTGCCTCCTGGGTTCAAGTGATTCTCCTGTCTCAGCGCCACCATGGCCGCCTCTTTTTTTTTTTTTTTTTTTTTTTTTTTAGTAGACACGGGGTTTCACCCTCTTTCATTGGTTTTCACTGGAGATTCCAGATTCGAGCCACACCTCATTCTGTGCCACAGAGAGACTTCTTTTTTTTTTTTTTTCTTTTTTTAAGCGCAACGCAACATGTCTGCCTTATTTGAGTGGCTTCATATATCATTATAATTGTGTTGTAGATGAAGAAAAGGTATTAAACACTGTGCTAATGATAGTGAAAGTGAAGACAAAAGAAAGGCTATCTATTTTGTAGTTAGAGTAAAGTTGCTCAGTATTTAGAGCTGCCTAAATACGTCAGCATTTAAACTCTTCCTAGTAAAGGCTGGCCAATCTGAATAATCCTCCTTTAAACACGATTTTTGATAGGGTTAAGATTTTTTTAAGAATGCGACTCCTGCAAAATAGCTGAACAGACAATACACATTTAAAAAAATAACAACACAAGGATCAACCAGACTTGGGAAAAAATCGAAAACGACACACGTCTTATGAAGAACTGAGTTCTTAAAATATGACGGAGAACATAGCTATCGGAAGAGAAGGCAGTATTGGCAAGTTGATTGTGACGTTGGTCAGCAGTAGCTGGCGCTGTCTTTTTGGCCATCTTTCGGGCAATGTAACTACTACAGCAAAATGAGATATGATCCATTAAACAACATATTCACAAATCAAAAAATGTTTCAGTAATATAATGCTTCAGATTTAGAAGCAAATCAAATGATAGAACTCCGCTGCTGTAGTAAGTCAGATCACCGTATCTGACAAAATAACTACCACAGGGTTATGACTTCAGAATTATACTTTCTCTTGATATTTATTTATGTATGTATTTATTTTTTTAATTTATTTCTCTTGAGACGGCGTCTCGCTCTGTCGCCCAGGCTGGGGTGCAATGGTGTGATCTCGGCTCACTGCAACCGCCACCTCTCTGGGTTCAAGCGATTCTCCTGCCTCAGCCTCCCGAGTAGCTGGGACTACAGGTGCCCGCCACCACGCCCAGCTAATCTTTATACTTTTAATAGAGACGGGGTTTCACCGTGTTGGCCCGGATGGTCTCGATCTCTTGACCTCGTGACCCGCCCGCCTCGGCCTCCCAAAGTGCTGGGATGACAGGCGTGAGCCACTGCGCCCGGCCTTCTCTTGACGTTTAAAACTATGAAGTCAGTCCAGAAAAATGCAATAAATGTCAACGGTGAGTATGGTGTTGAGGCAGAAGTAGGACCACGCATGTTCATATCGTATTCCGTTGATCACAATATGACCTAGGGAGTAATTTCCTATGTGCCTACTTATACACGAGTACAAAAGGGTAAAACGGAGAGACTGCTAAATTAAAGGGTACGTGAAGTTCTTAATAGTCACTCCGTAAACTGGAACGCTGTCAAAAAGCGGCAGCTAGTGAATTGTTTCCATCTATTTTTCTATTATCCAATAAGTGAACTATGCTATTCCTTTCCAATCTCCCAAGCACTTCTTGTCCCCATCACCACTTCGGTGCTCGAAGAAAAGGTAACAAATCAAGTAACACAACTAAAGAAACACACACACAAACCAAAGACAGCTACGGTGTCTGCAAAAAAGCTTGCTAGAAGACTGAAACTGTTGAGTATAAGGATCTGGTATTCTACGATCATGAGTTCATTTCAGAGTTTGTTAAAGACATACGTTTCATAAGGAAACATCTTAGTTAGAAGTTATTCAGCAGTATGTACCATCCCTAAGTATTTTTAACCAAATTCGTGACAATAAAGAGCTATCTAACCAGAAAAATTAGCGAGTACCGGCACCATCCATAAGGCTTTGTCTTTACACTTCATTACCACTTACCATGCCTTACAATGTCTAGGATTGACTCTGATAGCATTTTTAAAACCAGCTAATGCTTTGTCCAATTCTTCAGTGAAGACAAGCTCACGCCCTAATGCACTATAGGCATAAGCATCATTTGGATCCACTTCGAGAGTTCTCTGGAAGAATTGAATCGCAATATCGTGTTCCCGTTGCAGACCGAAACAGTTCCCTGCAGCACACCAGGCCTCTGGCTGGCGAATTTTTATCCATGTCTGTGAAGTCTTTGGACAGAATTGAAAGAGCAACACCTTCCGGAGGATGCCAAAGTGTGGTAGAGTAGATCTCCACGCCTTCGACTCTGTAATTCTCAATCCTTCTAACCTCTGAGAATGTTCTTTCAGCTTGCATGGACTCTGAGAGTTTAAAATAGGCCCTTCCAATTTCGCACAGTACCCAACCGGTATTGCAGTGGTGAGAAGCTAGATGGCTCAAGATATTGAGAGCTTCTTTGCCGTGGTAAGAACACAAAGCTAAATAACCTTTCTCCCTTTCACGAAGAAGGCTCATCGAGCCTTCCGCTGCTGCTTTTTGTAGATTAAAAGCCTGAATCTGAGGCGCGATTGCGACTATTTTCCCTTCTGAAATGACGGAAGAGTCCAATTTTGTCACTTCCAGGCTATCACTTATGTTCGGTGGAGTTATTCCTCCTTTCTTAGTTTTACTTTTTGTTGTTCTGTTTGGGATTTTAGGTGGAAACTTCATTTTTAATTTTCTCCTATTCTCCTCGGTTGTGGAGCTGTCACTAGTCAAGAGTCGTGAATTTCTTCGAGGCGGTGCGTTCGGGGGAGATGCCATAGTGGGGCTCAATACCTGAGGTGTTGCCCTTGTCGGCGGACCAGAACTTTGTGTTTTTGCAAGAATTGGAGTTACCTTTGGGCTCTTTCCCCTCTGCGAGAAGACAGACTGTGTTCCGGTTTGGCCGATTCTGGCAACGGACTTTTTTGAAGGGGCTCCGGTGGATGGCACGTCAATGACAGAAGGTGTCTAATACCAGTGCAGTTTTGTCAATAGGATCCGTCTCCGGGACTTGGGGTTTCTGATGGCAGAATGTCAACACTTGGGGTTAATGGACTAACAGCTGCTGGTCCTCCTAATAAAACTGCGACCAGTTTTTGGTTTATGTCGAACCTGTTTAGATCATATGGAAGTTCCTGTTCCCAGTGGGACAGTATCAGGTGAAAGGACAGCTGAATCGATAGAGGACACTGGGGAGTCTGTATTCAAGGAGTACTTTGAATTGGAAGATTCTAAATTCAATCCGTTTAATTCAACGGTGTCCTGGGCTGTTTCCGTAAGAACGGTCTCAGGCTGTCTGTGACGTGAACTAGGACGAGGCCCAAGTGTTGTGGCGCAACACTTGGACAGGCAGTTGCTAAAGCTCTCTAGAGATGTGAATCAAAATGTTTGGTCAGGATCCGGCTTTTCCCCCCTATTTCACACCATGATTCAAAGGGACACCAGAGGAAAGGATTTCAACGAAGGCTCTTTTGGTCACATTCTGATCCTTTGGCAAGCCGATCTGTCTTGCAATATACATGTCCCAACAATGGAAGGGGAAAGTGAGCTGAATCACCAAACTCAGGAACAATAATATCATCATGGCTTTTCTGCTTATGAAACACTCCACCCGATAAGATTTGTTCCCCTTCTGCAAGCTTGCTGAGATCAACACAACATTTCGCAAGCAGGTATTTGCAGTGCGGTGTAGTACAACTGTGTCCTTTCAAGAGTCTATATGTTTTATAGGCCTTTCCTGAGCGGTAAGAACAGGTCGCCAGTAAAAACAAGGCTTCTTCTGAGTGTACTTCTGCATAAAGGCGTTCTGCGAGGAAAACCGCATCTCGGTAGGCATAGTGGTTTAGTGCTTGCCATATAGCAGCCTGGACGGGTCCCTGCAGCACCGCCATCCTCGAGGCTCAGGCCCACTTTCTGCAGTGCCTCAGGCACCACCCCCCCCCCCCCCGCCCCGTAGCGGCTCCGGCCCGGCCAGCCCCGGCTCATTTAAAGTCACCAGCGACCGTTACCGACCGTTACCGGGGGATGGTGGGGGAGTCCGAGCCAGAATGACTTCTTTATCCTGCTGACTCGGGAAAGCCCGGCCCCTTGTGATCCATTGCAAACCGAGAGTCACCTCGTGTTTAGAACACGGATCCACTCCCAAGTTCAGTGGGGGGGGGGGGGGGGATGTGAGGGATGTGGCATGGAGGACGAAGGACTCTCTTCCTTCTGATTCGGTCTGCACAGTGGGGCCTAGGGCTGGAGCTCTCTCCGTGCGGACCGCTGACTCCCTCTACCTTGGGTTCCATCGGCCCCACCCTGGAACGCGGGTCTTGGCAGATTCTGGCCCTTCCTGGCCCTTCAGTCGCTGTCAGAAACCCCATCTCGTGCTCGGATGCCCCGAGTGACTGTGGCTCGCACCTCTCCGGAAACATTGGAAATCTCTCCTCTACGCGCGGCCACCTGAAACCACAGGAGCTCGGGACACACGTGCTTTCGGGAGAGAATGCTGAGAGTCTCTTGCCGACTCTCTCTTGACTTGAGTTCTTCGTGGGTGCGTGGTTAAGACGTAGTGAGACCAGATGTATTAACTCAGGCCGGGTGCTGGTGGCTCACGCCTGTAACCCCAACACTTTGGGAGGCCGAGGCCGTAGGGTCCCTCGAGGAATCGCCTAACCCTGGGGAGGTTGAGGCTGCAGTGAGTGAGCCATAATTGTGTCACTGCGCTCCAGTCTGGGCGAAAGACAGAATGAGGCCCTGCCACAGGCAGGCAGGCAGGCAGGCAGGCAGGCAGGCAGGCAGGCAGGCAGGCAGGCAGAAAGACAACAGCTGTATTATGTTCTTCTCAGGGTAGGAAGCAAAAATAACAGAATACAGCACTTAATTTTTTTTTTTCCCTTCGGACGGAGTTTCACTCTTGGTGCCCACGCTGGAGTGCAGTGGCACCATCTCGGCTCACCGCAACCTCCACCTCCCGCGTTCAAACGATTCTCCTGCCTCAGCCTCCTGAGTAGCTGGGATTACAGGCACGGGCCACCACACCCGGCTGATTTTGTATTGTTAGTAGAGACGGCATTTCTCCATGTCGGTCAGGCTGGTCTCGAACTGGCGACCCCAGTGGATCTGCCCGCCTCGGCCTCCCAAAGTGCTGGGATGACAGGCGTGAGCCATCGTGACCGGCCGGCTACATTTATTTTTTTTCTTAATTATTTTACCTTTTTTTAGTTTTCAATTTTAATCTATTTATTTATTTACATTTATTTCTTTCCTTATTTACTTATTTATTTATTTTCGAGACAGACTCTCGCTCTGTTGCCCAGGCTGGAGTGCAGCGGCGCGATCTCGGCTCACTGCAAGCTCTGCCTCCCGGGTTCATGCCATTCTCCTGCCTCAGCCTCCCGAGTAGCTGGGACTACAGGCGCCCGCCACCGTGCCTGGCTAACTTTTTGTATTTTGAGTAGAGACGGGGTTTCACTGTGGTAGCCAGGATGGTCCCGATCTCCCGATCCCGTGATCCGTCCACCTCGGCCTCCCAAAGTGCTGGGATGACAGGCGTGAGCCACCGCCCCCGGCCTATTTATCTATTTATTAACTTGGAGTCCAGGTTATGAAACCAGTTAGTTTGTGTAATTTTTTTTTTTTTTGAGACGAGGCTTCACCGTGTTGCCAAGGCTTGGACCGAGGGATCCACCGGCCCTCGGCCTCCCAAAAGTGCGGGGATGACAGGCGCGAGCCTACCGCGCCCGGACCCCCCCTTCCCCCCCTCCCCCGCTTGTCTTCCCGACAGACAGTTTCACGGCAGAGCGTTTGGCTGGCGTGTTTAAATTCATTCTAAATAGAAATTTGGGATGTCAGCTTCTGGCCTCATGGACTCTGAGCTGAGGAGTCCCCTGGTCTGTCTATCACAGGACCGTACACGTAAGGAGGAGAAAAATCGTAACGTTCAAAGTCAGTAATTTTGTGATACAGAAATACACGGATTCACCCAAAACACAGAAACCAGTCTTTTAGAAATGGCCTTAGTCCTGGTGTCCGTGACAGTGATTCTTTTCGGTTCGGACCTTGACTGAGAGAATTCCCAGTCGGTCTCTCGTCTCTGGACGGAAGTTCCAGATGATCCGATGGGTGGGGGACTTAGGCTGCCTCCCCCCAGGAGCCCTGGTCGATTAGTTGTGGGGATCGCCTTGGAGGGCGCGGTGACCCACTGTGCTGTGGGAACCTCCATCCTTCCCCCCACCCCCTCCCCAGGGGATCCCAATTCATTCCAGGCTGACACTCTCACTGGCAGACGTCGGGCATCACCTAGCGGTCACTGTTACTCTGAAGACGGAGGCCTCACAGAGGAAGGGAGCACCAGGCCGCCTGCGCACAGCCTGGGGCAACTGTGTCTTCTCTACCGCCCCCGCCCCCACCTCCAAGTTCCTCCCTCCCTTGTTGCCTAGGAAATCGCCACTTTGACGACTGGGTCTGATTGACCTTTGATCAGGCAAGAACGAACAAACAAATAAATAAATAAAATAACACCAAAGTAACTAACTAAATAAGATAAGTCAATACAATCCATTACAATACAATACAATACGATACAACACGATACGATAGGATACAGTAAATACAATACAATACAATACAATACAATACAATACAATACAATACAATACAATACAATACAATACAATACAATACAACACAACACAATAGGCCAGGCGCGGTGGCTCATGCCTGTCATCCCATCACTTTGGGATGCCGAGGTGGACGCATCACCTGAAGTCGGGAGTTGGAGACAAGCCCGACCAACATGGAGAAATCCCGTCTCAATTGAAAATACAAAATTAGCCGGGCGTGGTGGCACATGCCTCTAATCCCAGCTGCTAGGAAGGCTGAGGCAGGAGAATCGCTTGAACCTGGGAAGCGGAGGTGGCGGTGAGCCGAGATTGCGCCATCGCACTCCAGTCTGAGCAACAAGAGCGAAACTCCGTCTCAAAGAAATAAACTAAGATAAATAAATACATAAATACATAAATTAAAATAAATAAATAAATAAATAAAATAAAATAAATAAATGGGCCCTGCGCGGTGGCTCAAGCCTGTCATCCCCTCACTTTGGGAGGCCAAGGCCGGTGGATCAAGAGGCGGTCAGACCAACAGGGCCAGTATGGTGAAACCCCGTCTCTACTCACAACACACCAAATTAGCCGGGTGCCGTGCTGTGCTGTACTGTCTGTAATCCCAGCTACTCGGGAGGCCGAGCTGAGGCAGGAGAATCGCTTGAACCTGGGAGGCGGAGGGTGCAGTGAGCCGAGATCGCGCCACTGCACCCCAGCCTGGGCGACAGAGCGAGACTCCGTCTCAAAAAAATGAAAATGAAAATAAAAATGAAATGCAACAAAATAATTAAAAAGTGAGTTTCCGGGAAAAAAGAAAAAAGGAAAAAAAAAAAAAAAGAAGAAAACAACCCCACCGTGACGTACACGTACGCCTCTCGCCTTTCCAGGCATCAGACACGTTAGGAATCATGCGTGATTTCTTTTTTTAACTTAATTTTATTTTATCATGATGATTTATGTTTCGAGACGGAGTCTCGGAGGCCCGCCCTCCCTCCGTCCCATTCCCTGGTTGCCCAGACCACCTCAGGAGACAGACCCTGGCTGGGCCAGATTGTTCTTCTCCTTGGTCAATGGTTTCCTTGTCTTTCTTCGTGTCTTTAACCCGCGTGGACGCTTCCGCTCGGGTTTTACAGATGGCAGCTCCACTTTAGGCCTTGTTGTTGTTGGGGACTTTCCTGATTCTCCCCAGATGTAGTGAAAGCAGGTAGATTTGCCTTGCCTGGACTTGCCTGGCCTTGCCTTTTCTTTCTTTCTTTATTACTTTCTCTTTTTTTTCTTCTTCTTCCTTTTTTTTTTTTTTTTTTTGAGACAGAGTTTCACTCCTGTTGCCCAGGCTAGAGGGCAATGGCGCGATCTCGGCCCACCGCACCCTCTGCCTCCCAGGTTCAAGCGATTCTCCTGGCTCAGCCTCCTGATTAGCTGGGATTATAGGCATGGGCCACCGTGCCTGGCTGATGTTTGTACTTTTAGTAGAGACGGTGTTTTTCCATGTTGGTCAGGCTGGTCTCCAACTCCGAACCTCAGGTGATCCGCCTGCCTTGGCCTCCCAAAGTGCTGGGATGACAGGCGTGAGCCGCCGCGCCCAGCCTCTCTCTCTCTCGCTTGCTTGCTTGCTTGCTTGCTTGCTTGCTTGCTTGCTTGCTTGCTTGCTTGCTTGCTTTCGTGTTTTCTTGCTTTCTTGTTTTCTTGCTTTCTTGCTTGCTTGCTTGCTTTCGTGCTTTCTTGCTTTCCTGTTTTCTTTCTTTCTTTCTTTCTTTCTTTCTTTCTTTCTTTCTTTCTTTTGTTTCTTTCTTGCTTGCTTTCTTGCTTGCTTGCTTGCTTGCTTGCTTTCGTGCTTTCCTGTTTTCTTGCTTTCTTTCTTTCTTTTGTTTCTTTCTTGCTTGCTTTCTTGCTTCCTTGTTTTCTTGCTTGCTTGCTTTTGTGCTTTCTTCTTTTCTTGCTTTCTTTCTTTCTTTGGTTTCTTTCTTACTTGCTTGCTTGCTTGCTTTCGTGCTTTCTTGTTTTCTTGCTTTCTTTCTTTCTTTTGTTTCTTGCTTGCTTGCTTTCGTGCTTTCTTGCTTGCTTTCTGTCTTTTGTTTCTTTCTTGCTTGCTTTCTTGCTTCCTTGTTTTCTTGCTTTCTTGCTTGCTTGCTTTCGTGCTTTCTTTCTTGCTTTCTTTTCTTTCTTGCTTGCTTTCTTTTCTTTTTCTTTCTTTCTTTCTTGCTTTCTTTTCATTCATTCATTCTTTCTTTCTTCTTTCTTTCTTTCTTTCTTTCTTTCTTTCTTTCTTTCTTTCTCTGTTTCTTTCTGTTTCGTCCTTTTGAGACAGAGTTTCACTCTTGTTTCCACGGCTAGAGTGCCATGGCGCGATCTTGGCTCACCGCACCTTCCGCCTCCCGGGTTCGAGCGCTTCTCCCGCCTCAGCCTCCTGATTAGCAGGGATTACAGGGAGGCACCCCCACGCCTGGCTTGGCTGATGTTTGTATTTTTAGTAGGCACGCCGTGTCTCTCCATGTGGGTCAGGCTGGTCTCCAACTCCCGACCTCATGTGATGCGCCCACCTCGGCCTCTCAAAGTGCTGGGATGACAGGCGTGGGTCACCGTGCCCAGCCTGTTGACTCGTTTCGTTTTTTTGTTTCTTTCGTTTCCATGTGTTCGCTTATATTTATCGACGTAAACGTTTGTATACATTTATATGTAAACGAAAATGTGTATCTTTACGTTGAATACGCTTGTGTATAGTAAATACGCATCGATTATGTAGAAACATACCTCTATGTGATAGATGCAGGTGTTTATTTCGCATAAATGAATACACGTCGCTCTAGAAAGAAGCGATCGCCGACAAATACGTGTATGCTTACGTATGAAAAGTGTTGTATTTATGTTTCTAAATGAACGAGTGTACGTATTTGTCTCTGTTTTCTTTCTTCCTCTCTTTTATGTTTTTCTTCCTTCCTTTCTACCTTTCTCTCCTTCTTTAGGCGTTTCTTCCTCTCTTCCTTTCCTTCTTTCTCTCTTTCTGTTCTTTTTTCTTTCGTGCTTTATTTCTCTTTCGTTCCCTGTCTTTCCTTCTTTTTTCTTTCCTCTCTGTTTCTTTTTCCCTTTTTTCCTTCGTTTCTTTCCTCATTCTTTCTCTCTTTTTCATGTGTCTTTCCTTTCCGTCTGTCTTTTAAAAATGGACTGTTTCAAAAGTTTTCTTTGCGTATCTACGTTTTTTAAACGGTCTCTCTTTTCTCCATTTTCTTCCTCCCTCCCTGCTCCCTTCCCTCCCTCCTTCCCTTTCGCCGTCTGTCTCTTTGCCCCATTCCCCCCGTCCCTCCCTCTTTCTCTCCCTCTGTCTGTCTCTGTGTGGATTCTGGAAGAGCCTACGCATTCTGCCTCTCCGTGTGTCTGCAGCGACCGGCGACCGAGTCCTTGTGTGTTCTTTCTCCCTCCCTCCCTCCCTCCCTCCCTCCCTCCCTCCCTCCCTGCTTCCGAGATGCATCTCCAAACACCCACACGCCGTGGGTTGTCTTCTGACTCTGTCGCGGTCGAGGCAGAGACCCGTTTTGGGTACCGTTTGTGTGGGGTTGGGGTAGAGGGGCTGCGTTTTTGGCCTCGGGAAGAGCTTCTCGACTCACGGTTTCGCTTTTGCGGTCCCCGGGCCGCCCTGCCATCCGGATCTGTCTCGCTGACGTTCGCGGCGGTCGTCGGGCTCCATCTGGCGGCCGCTTTTAGATCGTGCTCTCGGCTTCCGGAGCTGCGGTGGCAGCTGCCGAGGGAGGGGACCGTCCCCGCTGTGAGCTAGGCAGAGCTCCGGAAAGCCCGCGGTCGTCAGCCCGGCTGGCCCGGTGGCGCCAGAGCTGTGGCGCGTCGCTTGTGAGTCAGAGCTCTGGCGTGCAGGTTTATGTGGGGGAGAGGCTGTCGCTGCGCTTCTGGGCCCGAGCCGGGCGTGGGGCTGCCCGGGCTGGTCGACCAGCGTGCCGCAGCTCCCGAGGCCCGAGCCGCGACCCGCGGGGACCCGCCGCGCGTGGCGAGGGAGGCTGGGGACGCCCTTCCCGGCCCGGTCGCGGGTCCGTCCGCGCTCATCCTGGCCGTCTGAGGCGGTGGCCGAATTCGTTTCCGACGAGTCCCCGTGGGGAGCCGGGGACCGTCCTGCCCCCGTCCCCCGGGTGCCGGGGAGCGGTCCCCGGGCCGGGCCGCCGTCCCTCTGCCGCGATCCTTTCTGGCGAGTCCCCGTGCGGAGTCGGAGAGCGCTCCCTGAGTGCGCGTGCGGCCCGAGAGGTCGCGCCTGGCCGGCCTTCGGTCCCTCGTGTGTCCCGGTCGTAGGAGGGGCCGGCCGAAAATGCTTCCGGGTCCCGCTCTGGAGACACGGGCCGGCCCCCTGCGTGTGGCACGGGCGGCCGGGAGGGCGTCCCTGGCCCGGCGCTGCTCCCGCGTGTGTCCTGGGGTTGACCAGAGGGCCCCGGGCGCTCCGTGTGTGGCCGCGATGGTGGCGTTTTTGGGGACAGGTGTCCGTGTCGCGCGTTTCGTGGGCCGGCGGTGTGGTCGGTGACTCGACCTCCCGGCCCCGGGGGAGGTATATCCCTCACTCCGAGTCGGCATTTTGGGCCACCGGGTTATTGCTGACACGCTGTCCTCTGGCGACCTGTCGCTGGAGAGGTTGGGCCTCTGGATGCGTGCGGGGCTCTGGCCTACCGGTGACCCGGCTAGCCGGCCGTGCTCCTGCTTGAGCCGCCTGCTGGGGCCCGCGGGCCTGTGGTTCTCTCGCGCGTCCGAGCGTCCCGACTCCCGGTGCCGGCCCGGGTCCGGGTCTCTGACCCACCCGGGGGGCGGCGGGGAAGGCGGCGGGGGCCACCCTGCCCCCGTGCGCTCTCCGCTGCGGGCGCCCGGGGCGGCTGCGACAACCCCACCCCGCTGGCTCCGTGCCGTGCGTGTCAGGCGTTCTCGTCTCCGCTGGGTTGTCCGCCGCCCCTTCCCCGGGGTGGGGAGTTGGCCGGGGCCGATCGGCTGGTCTGGCTGGCCGGCCGGCCGGGTGGCCGACCTCCGCTCCCGGGGGGCTCTTCGCGATCGATGTGGTGACGTCATGCTCTCCCGGGCCGGGTCCGAGCCGCGCCGGGCGAGGGGCGGACGTTCGTGGCGAACGGGTCCGTTCTTCTCGCTCCGCCCCGCGGGGGCCCCTCGTCTCTCCTCTCCCCGCCTGCGGGTGGTGCGTGTGGGAAGGCGTGGGGTGCGGAACCCGGCCTGACCTCGGCGTCCCGCCCGCCGCCTTCTGCGTCGCGGGACGGGTCGGCGGGGTCCTCTGACGCGGCAGACACCCCTCGCTGTCGCCTCCCGTGGTTGTCGACTTGCGGGCGGGCCCCCTCCGCGGCGGTGGGGGTGCCGTCCCGCCGGCCCGTCGTGCTGCCCTCTCCGGGGGTTTGCTCGAGCGTCGGCTCCGCCTGGGCCCTTGCGGTGCTCCTGGAGCGCTCCGGGTTGTCCCTCAGGTGCCCGAGGCCGAGCGGTGGTGTGTCGTTCCCGCCCCCAGTGCCCCCCTCCTCCGGTCGCCACCGCGGTGTCCGCGCGTGGGTCCTGAGGGAGCTCGTAGGTGTGGGGTTCGAGGCGGTTGAGTGAGACGAGACGCGCCCCTCCCACGCGGGGAAGGGCGCCCGCCTGGTCCGGCGAGTGCACGTCCCGTGCTCCCCTTTGGCGGGTGCGCGCGGGCCGTGTGAGCGATCGCGGTGGGTTCGGGCCGGTGACGCGTGCGCCGGCTGGCTGCCGAGGGGCTGCCGTTCCGCCTCCGACCGGTCGTGTGTGGGTTGACTTCGGAGGTGCTTTGCCTCGGAAGGAAGGAGGTGGGGGGACGGGGGGGGCCTCGTGGGGTTGCGCGCACGCGCGCACCGGCCGAGCCCCCGCCCTGACCGCGAACGCTCAAGGTGGCCGCACGCAGGTGTTTCCTCGTACCGCAGGCCCTCTCCCTTCCCCAGGCGTCCCTCGGCGCCTCTGCGGGCCCGAGGAGGGGTGGCTGGCGGTTGGGGAGTGTGACCCACCCTCGGTGAGAAAGCCTTCTCTAGCGATCCGAGAGGTGTGCCTTGGGGTACCGGATCCCCCGGACTGCCGCCTCTGTCTCTGCCTCTGTTATGGTAGCGCTGCCGTAGCGACTCGCTCGCAGAGGACCCTCCTCCGCTTCCCCCTCGACGGGGTTGAGGGGGGAGAGCGAGGGTTCCGCCGGCCACCGCGGTGGTGGCCGAGCGCGGCTCGTCGCCTACTGTGGCCCGCGCCTCCCCCTTCCGAGTCGGGGGAGGATCCCGCCGGGCCGGGCCCGGCGTCCTGGCGGGTTGGGACGTGGCGGCCGGCGAGCGGTGGTGGGTGTGTGCTGCGCGGTGTACCGTCCGGCGCGTGAGTCCCTCCGCCGTGAGTCGGCTCTCCGCCCGCTCCCCTGCCGAGTCGTGACCGGTGTCGGCGACCGCGTTTTGCGTGGCGTGGGGTCGGGCCGCCTGGGCCCTGGGAAAGCGTCCCGCGGTGGGGGCGCGCCGGTCTCCCGGAGCGGGGCCGGGCCGGAGGATGGACGAGAATCACGAGCGATGGTGGTGCTGGCGTTGGGTTCGTGGCTGCGGTCGCTTCGGGGTCCCCGGTGGCGGGACCCCGGGGCTCGCGAGGCGGATCTCGGTGGGGGGGCCGAGGGCCGTCCGGCGTCCCAGGCGGGGCGCCGCGGGACCGCCCTCGTGTCTGTGGCGGTGGGATCCCGCGGCCGTGTTTTCCTGGTGGCCCGGCCGTACCCGAGGTTTCTCCCCCGAGCCGCCGCCTCTGTGGGCTCCTGGGTGCCCTTGCCCATCTGTGCCCTCTTCCCTGCCCGCCGCCTGCCGATTCCCCTCTTCTCCCCGAGCGGCTCACCGGCTTCCCGTCGGTTGGCGGC
>NC_073246.2:3920313-3942813 GCF_029281585.2 Gorilla gorilla gorilla
TTTCTCCAGCACGCAGATGAGACGCATGAGAGGGAGAAACAGCTCAATAGATACTGCTGACCTTCATTTGTGGAATCCTCAGTCATCTACACACAAGACAGGTGACTAGGCAGGGACACAGATCAAACACTATTTCCGGGTCCTCGTGGTGGGGATTGGTCTCTCTCTCTCTCTCTCGCACGCACGCACGCACGCACACACACACACACACACACACAGTTTCCATATCTAGTTCGCAAAGCACACTCACTTCCCCTTTTCACGGTACGCAGGCTGAGTAAAACCCACCCCACCCTCCACCCGTTGGCTGACGAAACCCCTTCTCTACAATGTATGAAAAAGATGATCTGGGCCGGGCACGCTGGCTCACGCCTGTCATTCCGGCACTTTGGGAGGCCGAGGCGGGTGGATCGCTTGGGGCCCAGAGTTCGAGACCGGGCTGGCCGACGTGGCGAAACCCCGTCTCTCTGAAAAATAGAACGATGAGCCGGGCCTGGTGGCGTGGGCTTGGAATCACGACCGCTCGGGAGACTGGGGCGGGCGAGTTGTTCCAACCGGGGAGGCCGAGGTTGCGATGAGCTGAGGTCGTGCCGTGGCAATCCAGCCTGGATGACGGAGCGAGACCCTGTCTCGATAGAATCGTGATGTTTTTAGAAGGTGAGTTGTGCGTGGTGATGGCCGCCTGGAGTCGCAGCTACTCGGGAGGCTGAGATAAGGAGAAGATCACTTGAGGCCCCACAGGTCGAGGCTTCGGTCGTCCGTGACCCACTGTATCCTGGTCAGTCACCGGTCAAGGAGATAGGCCCCCTCCCCGTTTGCTTTTCTTTTCTTCCCTTCTCTTTTCTTCTCTTTTCTTTTTTTCCTTCTTTCCTTCTTTCTTTCTTCTCTTTCTTTCTTTCTTTCTTTCTTTCTTTCTTCCTTCCTTCCCCTCTTTCTTTCCTGCCTTACTGCCTTCCTGCGTTTCTTCTTTTCTTCTTTCCTCCCTTCCTCCCTTCCTTCTTTCCTCCCGCCTCAGCCTCCCAAAGTGCTGGGATGACTGGCGTGAGGCACCATGCCTGCTTGGCCTAAAGAGACCGTCTTGGAAAGTGAGACACAGAGAGCGCCTTCCAGTGATCTCATTGACTGATTTAGAGACGGCATCTCGCTCCGTCACCCCAGCAGTGGTGCCACCATAACTCACTCCCTGCAGCGTGGACGCTCCTGGACTCGAGCGATCCTTCCACCTCAGCCTCCAGAGTACAGAACCTGGGACCGCAGGCACGCGCCACTGTGCCCACACTATTTTTAATTATTTTTTCCCCCCCGAGACAGAGTCTCCCTCTCGTGGCCTAGACTGCGGTGCGGTGGCGCCATCTTGGCTCACCGCAACCTCTGCCTCCCGGTTTCAAGCGATTCTCCTGCATCGGCCTCCTGAGTAGCTGGGATGGCGGGCATGCGCCGCCACGTCTGGCTGATTTTGTATTTTTAGTGGAGACGGGGCTTCTCCATGTTGATCGGGCTGGTCTCAAACTCCCGACCTCAGGTGATCCGCCCTCCCCGGCCTCCGGAAGTGCTGGGATGACAGGCGTGGGCCACCGCGCCCGGCCTTCATTTTTAAATGTTTTCCCACAGACGGGGTCTCATCATTTCGTTGCAACCCTCCCGCCCGGCGTCTCAAAGTGCTGGCGTGACGTGCGTGAGCCACTGCGCCTGGACTCCGGGGAATGATTCACGATCGCTGTACTCATCCTTTCTTTCTTTCTTTCTTTCTTTCTTTCTTTCTTTCTTTCTTTCTTTCTTTCTTTCTTATTTATTGATGAATTATTTTATGATTTATTTGTGTACTTATTTTCAGACGGAGTCTCGCTCTGGGCGGGGCGGGGCGAGGCGAGGCGAGGCACAGCGCATCGCTTTGGAAGCCGCGGCAACGCCTTTGAAAGCCCCATTCATATGCACAGAGCCTTATTCCCTTCCTGGAGTTGGAGCTCATGCCTTCCATAGCCTTGGGCTTCTCTCCATTCGGAAGCTTTGACAGGCGCAACCCCACCCAGAGGCTGGCTGCGGCTGAGGATTAGGGGGTGTGTTGGGGCTTGAAAAGTGGGTCCCCTAGTTTTGATACCTCAGCCGACACATCCGCCGACCACCATCGCTTTCTCGCCCTCTGAGATCCCCCGCCTCCACCGCCTTGCAGGCTCACCTCTTACTTTCATTTCTTTCTTCCTTTCTTGCGTTTGAGGAGGGGGTGCGGGAATGAGGGTGTGTGTGGGGAGGGGGTGCGGGGTGGGGACGGAGGAGAGCGTCCTAAGGGTCGATTTAGTGTCATGCCTCTTTCACCGCCACCACCGAAGCTGAAAGCAACGATCCGCTAACTACCGCGTGTTCTCATCTAGAAGTGGGAACTTACAGATGAGAGTCCTTGCATGGGCAGAACGAGGGGGACCAGGGACGCGGAAGCCTGCTTGGCGGAGGAGGGGTGCAAGGAGAGACACCTTCAGGAAAAAAAACAAAACACGAATACTGTCGGACACAGCACTGACTACCCGGGTGATGAAATCATCTGCACACTGAACACCCCCGTCACAAGTTTACCTATGTAACAATCTTGCTCATGTATGCTTGAACCACAAATAAAAGGGGGGGGAGAGAGAGACAGAGAGAGAGAGAGAGGTAAAACGAAACACCACCTCCTTGACCTGAGTCAGGGGGTTTCTGGCCTTTTGGGAGAACGTTCAACAACAATGCAGTATTTGGGCCTGTTCTTTTGTTTTTCTTCTTTTCTTTCTTTTTTTTGGACTGAGTCTCTCTCGCTCTGTCACCCAGGCTGCGGTGCAGTGGCGCTCTCTCGGCTCACTGAAACCTCTGCTTCCCGGGTTCCAGTGATTCTTCTCCGGGTAGCTGGGATTACAGGCGCGCACCATGACGGCCGGCTCGTATTTCTATTTTTAGTAGAGACGGGGTTTCTCCATGTTGGCCATGCTGGTCTCGAACTCCTGACCTCAAATGATCCGCCTTCCTGGGCCTCCCAAGGTGCTGGGACGACAGGCCTGTGCCGCCGGGATTTCAGCCTTTAAAAGCGCGGGCCCTGCCAACTTTCGCTGCGGCCCTTACGCTCAGAATGACGTGTCCTCTCTGCCCTAGGTTGACTCCTTGAGTCCCCTAGGCCATTGCACTGTAGCCTGGGCAGCAAGAGCCAAACTCCGTTCCCCCACCTCCCCACGCAAAAACTAACTAACTAACTAAACTAACTAACTAACTAAAATCTCTACACGTCACCTCTAAGTGTGTGTTCCCGTGAGTGATTTCTAAGAAATGGCACTGTACACTGAACGCAGTGGCTCACGTCTGTCATCCCGAGGTCAGGAGTTCGAGACCAGCCCGGCCAACGTGGTGAAACCCCGTCTCTACTGAAAATACGAAATTCAGTCAGGCGCCGTGGGGCAGGCACCTGTCATCCCAGCTACTCGGGAGGCTGGGGCGGAAGAATTGCTTGAACCTGGCAGGCAGAGGTTGCAGTGACCCAAGATCGCGCCACTGCACTACAGCCTGGGCGACAGAGTGAGACTCAGTCTCCAGATAAATACATACATACATACATACATACATACATACATACATACATACATACATACATCATACAAGAAAGACAAAAAGAAAAGAAAGAGAAAATGAAAGAAAAGGCACTGTATCGCTACTGGGCTAGGACCTTCTCTCTGTCTGTTTCTCTCTGTTCGTCTCTGTCTTTCTCTCTGTGTCTCTTTCTCTGTCTGTCTGTCTGTCTGTCTCTTTCTTTCTCTCTGTCTCTGTCTTTGTCTCTCTCTCTCCCTCTCTACCTGTCTCACTGTGTCTGTCTTCTGTCTTACTCTCTTTCTCTCCCCGTCTGTCTCTCTCTCTCTCTCCCTCCCTGTCTGTTTCTCTCTCTCTCTTTATGTCTGTTTCTGTCTCTCTCTGTCTCTTTCTCTGTCTGTCTGCCCCTCTCTTTCTTTTTCTGTGTCTCTCTGTCTGTCTGTCTCTCTCTCTCTCTCTGTGACTATCTTCTGTCTTACTCTCTTTCTCTGCCTGTCTGTCTGTCTCTCTCTGTCTCTCCCTCCCTTTCTGTTTCTCTCTCTCTCCCTCTCTCGCTCTCTCTGTCTTTCTCTCTTTCTGTCTGTTTCTCTGTCTCTCTCTGTCCGTCTCTGTCTTTTTCTATCTGTCTGTCTCTCTCTTTCTTTCTGTCTGTCTCTGTCTCTCTCTCTCTCTCTCTGCTTGTCTCTCTCACTGTGTCTGTCTTCTGTCTTACTCTCCTTCTCTGCCTGTCCATCTGTCTGTCTGTCTGTCTCTCTCTCTCTCTCCCTCCCTTTCTGTTTCTCTCTCTCTCGCTCTCTCTCTGCCTGTTTCTCTCTTTCTCTGTCGGTCTCTGTCTGTCTCTTTCTCTCTGTCTCTGTCTCTCTCTCTCTCTGCCTGTCTCACTGTGTCTGTCTTCTGCCTTATTCTCTTTCTCTCTCTGTCTGTCTCTCTCTCTCCCTTCCTGTCTGTTTCTCTCTCTCTCTCTTTCTGCCTCTTTCTCTCTGTCTGTCTCTGTCTTTCTCTGTCTGTCTGCCTCTCTCTTTCTTTTTCTGCGTCTCTCTGTCTCTCTCTCTCTGTTCCTATCTTCTGTCTTACTCTGTTTCTCTGCCTGCCTGTCTGTCTGTCTGTCTGTCTCTCTTTCTGTCTTTCTCCCTCCCTTTCTCTTTCTCTCTCTCTGTCTGTCTCTCTTTCTGTCTGTTTCTCTCTGTCTCTCTGTCCATCTCTCTTTCTCTGTCTCCCTCTTTCTCTCTGTCTCTGCCTCTCTCTCGCTCTCTCTCTGTCTCTCTCACTGTGTGTGACTGTCTTCTGTCTTACTCTCCTTCTCTGCCTGTCCGTCTGTCTGTCTGTCTCTCCCTCTCTCTCCCTCCCTTTCTGTTTCTCTCTCTCTCTCTTTCTGTCTGTTTCTCTCTTTCTCTCTCTGTCTGTCTCTCTCTTTCTTTTTCTCTGTCTCTCTCTGCGTCTGTCTCTCTGTCTGTGCCTATCTTCTGTCTTACTCTCTTTCTCTGCCTGTCTGTCTGTCTCTCTCTCTCTGTCTGTCTCCCTCCCTCCCTCCCTCCCTGTCTGTCTGTTTCTCTCTCTGTCTCTCTCTCTCTGTCCATCTCTGTCTGTCTCTTTCTCTTTCTCTCTCTTTCTTTCTCTCTGTCTCTGTCTCTCTCTCTCTCTCTCTCTGCCTGTCTCTCTCACTGTGTCTGTCTTCTGTCTTACTCTCTTTCTCTGCCTGCCTGTCTTTCTGTCTGTCTGGCTCTCTCCCTCCATGTGTCTCTCTCTCTCTCACTCACTCTCTCTCCGTCTCTCTCTCTTTCTGTCTGTTTCTCTCTGTCTCTGTCTGTCTGTCTGTCTGTCTCTCTCTCTGTTTGTCTTTCTCCCTCCCTGTCTGTCTCTCTCTCTCTCTCTCTGTCTCTGTCTCTCTCTCTTTCTCTTTCTGTCTGTTTCTCTCTATCTCTCGCCGTCCATCTCTGTCTTTCTATGTCTCTCTCTTTCTCTGTCAGTCCGTCAGACACCCCCGTGCCGGGTAGGGCCCTGCCCCTTCCACGAAAGTGAGAAGCGCGTGCTTCGGTGCTTAGAGAGGCCGAGAGGAATCTAGACAGACGGGCCTTGCTGGGCTTCCCCACTCGGTGTATGATTTCGGGAGGTCGAGGCCGGGTCCCCGCTTGGATGCGAGGGGCATTTTCAGACTTTTCTCTCGGTCACGTCTGGCGTCCGGACTTCTCCTATTTCCCTGATAAGCTCCTCGACTTAAACATAAACGGTTAAGGCCGGACCCAACACGGCGAAACCCCGTCTCTACTAAAACTACAAAGCCGAGTCGGGAGCGGCGGGGCAGGCCCCTGTAATGCCAGCTCCTCGGGAGGCTGAGGCGGGAAAATCGCTTGAACCTGGGAGGCGGAGGCTGCAGGGAGCCGAGATCGCGCCACTGCACTATGGCCCAGGCTGTAGAGTGAGTGAGACTCTGTCTCTAAATAAATAAGCAAATTCATGAATTCATTAATTCTTTTCCCTGCTGACGGACATTCGCAGGCATCGGTTGTCTTCGGGCATCACCTAGCGGCCACTGTTATTGAAAGTCGAGGTGACACGGAGGGAGGTCTCGCCGACTTCACCGAGCCTGGGGCAACGGGTTTCTCTCTCTCCCTTCTGGAGGCCCCTCCCTCTCTCCCTCGTTGCCTAGGGAACCTCCGCCCTGGCGGGGGCCCTATTGTTCTTTGATCGGCGCTTTAGTTTTCTTTGTGTTTTGGCGCCTAGACTCTTCTACTTGGGCTTTGGGAAGGGTCAGTTTAATTTTCAAGTTGCCCCCCGGCTCCCCCCACTACCCACCTCCCTTCACCTTAATTTAGTGAGTCGGTTAGGTGGGTTTCCCCCAAAACCCCCACCCCCCCGCCTCCCAACACCCCGCTTGGAAGCCTTCCAGAGCCACCCCGGTGTGCCTCCGTCTTCTCTGCCCTTCCCCCACCCCTTGCCGGCGATCTCATTCTTGCCAGGCTGACATTTGCATCGGTGGGCGTCAGGCCTCACTCAGGGGCCACCGTTTTGGAAGATGGGGGGCGGCACGGTCCCACTTCCCCAGAGGCAGCTTGGGCCGATGGCATAGCCCTTGACCCGCGTGGGCAAGCGGGCGGGTCTGCAGTTGTGGGGCTTTTCCCCCCGCTTTCCGCCTCAGGCCTCCCTCCCTAGGAAAGCTTCACCCTGGCTGGGTCTCCGTCACCTTTTATCATGATGTTTTAGTTTCTCCGCCCTCCGGCCAGCATAGTTTCACAATGCGAAGGGCGTCACAGCTCTAGTGTGGGCCCTCTTAGTACTTGCCCAAAATAGAAACGCTTTCTGAAAACTAATAACTTTGCTCACTTAAGATTTCCAGGGACGGTGCCTTGGCCCGTGTTTCTTGGCTTGTTTTGTTTTGTTTTGTTTTGTTTTGTTTTGTTTTGTTCGTGTTTTTCCTTTCTGGTATGTATTTCTTTTCAAGTGAAGTAGAAATCCCCAGTTTTCAGGAGGACGTCTATTTTCCCCAAGACATGTTAGCTGCTGTTTTTTCCTGTTGTTAACTAGCGCTTTTGTGAATCCCTCAACGTGCAGTGAGAGCCGGTTGATGTTTACTATACTTCATCATGACATCTTATTTTCTAGAAATCCGTAGGCGAATGCTGCTGCTGCTCTTGTTGCTGTTGTTGTTGTCGTTGCTGTTGTCGTTGTCGTTGTTGTTGTTGTTGTTGTTGTTTTCAAAGTATACCCCGGCCACCGTTTATGGGATCAAAAGCACTATAAAATATGTGTGATTATTTCTTGAGCACGCCCTTCCTCCCCCTCTCTCTGTCTGTCTGTCTGTCTCTGTCTCTCTCTTTCTCTGTCTGTCTTCTCTCTCTGTGTGTGTGTCTCTCTCTCTCTGCCTGTCTGTTTCTCTCTCTCTGTCTCTCTCTGCCTGTCTGTTTCTCTCGCTCTGTCTCTCTCTCTCTGCCTGTCTCTCTCACTGTGTCTGTCTTCTGTCTTACTCCCTTTCTCTGCCTGCCTGTCTCTCTCACTCTCTGTCTCTGCGTCTATCTCTCTCTTTCTGTCTGTTTCTCTCTGTCCGTCTCTGTCTCTCTCTGTCTGTCTCTTTGTATTTCTTTCTCTCTGTCTCTGTCTCTCTCACTGTCTGTCTTCTGTCTTAGTCTCTCTCTCTCCCTGTCTGTCTGTTTGTCTCTCTCTCTCTCCCTGTTTCTCTCTCTCTCTCTCTCTCTGTCTTTGTCTTTCTTTCTCTCTGTCTCTGTCTCTCTCACTGTGTCTGTCTTCTGTCTTAGTCTCTCTCTCCCTGTCTGTCTGTTTGTCTCTCTCTCTCTCCCTGTTTCTCTCTCTCTCTCTCTCTCTCTCTGTCTTTGTCTTTCTTTCTCTCTGTCTCTGTCTCTCTCACTGTGTCTGTCTTCTGTCTTAGTCTCTCTCTCCCTGTCTGTCTGTTTGTCTCTCTCTCTCTCTCCCTGTCTGTTTCTCTCTCTCTCTGGCTTTGTCTTTCTTTCTCTCTGTCTCTGTCTCTGTCTCTGTCTCTCTCTCTCTCTCTCTCTCTCTCTCTCTCTCTCTCTCTCTCTCTGTCTGTCTTGTGTCTTACTGTCTTTCTCTGCCTGTCTGTCTGTCTGTCTCTGTCTGTCTCTCTCTCTCTCTCCCCCTGTCGGCTGTTTCTCTGTCCCTGTCTGTGTCTCTCTTTCTGTCTGTTTCTCTCTGTCTGTCTTTCTCTCTCTGTCTCTTTCTCTCTGTCTGTCTCTTTCTCTCTGTCTCTCTCTGTCTCTCTCTCTGTGGGTGTGGGTGTGTGTGTGCATGTGTCTGCCTTCTGTCTTACTCTCTTTCTCTGCCTGTCTGTCTGCCTGTCTGTTTGTCTCTCTCTCTCTCTGCCTGTCTCTCTCCCTTCCTGTCTCTGTTTCTCTCTCTTTCTGTTTCTCTCTGTCTCTGTCCATCTCTGTCTTTCTCCGTCTGTCTCTTTATCTGTCTCTCTCTCTTTCTGTCTTTCTCTCTTTGTGTATCGTTGTCTCTCTCTGTCTGTCTCTCTCTGTCTCTGTCTCTGTCTCTCTCTCTCTCTCTGTCTCGGTCTCTGGCTCTCGCTCTCTCCCGCCCTCTCTTTTTTTTTGCAAAATAAGCTCAAGTACATCTAATCTGATCCATTACCAAGGCCTGAATTCTTCACTTCTGACATCCCAGATTTGATCTCCCTACAGAATGCTGTACAGAACGGGCGAGTTGATTTCTGGACTTGGATACCTCATAGATACTACATATGAATAAAGATCCAACCCTAAAATCTGGGGTGGCTTCTCCCTCAACTGTCTCGAAAAATCGTACCTCTGTTCCCCTAGGATGCCGGAAGGGTTTTCTCAATGTGCATCTGCCCATGTCCTAAGTGATCTGTGACCGAGCCCTGTCCGTTCTGTCTCAAATATGTATGTGCAAACACTTCTCTCCATTTCCACAACTACCCACGGCCCCTTGTGGAACCACTGGCTCTTTGAAAAAAATCCCAGAAGTGGTTTTGGCTTTCTGGCTAGGAGGCCTAAGCCTGCTGAGAACTTTCCTGCCCAGGATCCTGTGTGAACAAAAGTGCCTCTGCTGGGAGCTGGGATCCTTGGGACCATGCTTGCTAGCGCTGGATGAGTCTCTGGAAGGATGCACGGGACTCCGCAAAGCTGACCTGTCCCACCGAGGTCAAATGGATACCTCTGCATTGGCCCGAGGCCTCCAAAGTACATCACCGTCACCAACCGTCACCGTCAGCATCCTTGTGAGCCTGCCCAAGGCCCCGCCTCCGGGGAGACTCTCGGGAGCCCGGCCTTCGTCGGCTAAAGAAGTCCAAAGGGATGGTGACTTCCACCCACAAGGTCCCCACTGAACGGCGAAGATGTGGAGCGTAGGTCAGAGAGGGGACCAGGAGGGGAGACGTCCTGACAGGCGATGAGTTCCCTAGGCTCTGGCCACCCCACCCACGTCCCACGTCCCACGTCCCGGGCACCCGCGGGACACCGCCGCTTTATCCCCTCCTCTGTCCGCAGCCGGCCCCACCCCACCACGCAACCCACGCACACACGCTGGAGGTTCCAAAAGCACACGGTGTGAATAGAGCCTGACGGAGCGAGAGCCCATTTCACGAGGTGGGAGGGGTGGGGGTGGGGTGGGGTGGGGTTTGTGGGGTCTGTGGAGAGCCCGATTCTCCCTCTTGGGTGGCTACAGGCTAGAAATGAATATCGCTTCTTGGGCGGAGGGGCTTCTTTAGGCCATCACCGCTTGCGGGACTGCCTCTCAAACCCTCCCTTGAGGCCACAAAATAGATTCCACCCCACCCGTCGACGTTTCCCCCCGGGTGCTGGATGTATCCTGTCAAGAGACCTGAGCCTGACACCGTCGAATTAAACACCTTTACCGGCTTTGTGTGTTTGTTTGTTTCTGAGATGGAGTCTTGCTCTGTCCCCCCAGCCTGGAGTGCAGTGGCGTGATCTCAGCTCACTGGAACCTCTGCCTCCTGGGTTCAAGTGATTCTCCTGTCTCAGCGCCACCATGGCCGCCTCTTTTTTTTTTTTTTTTTTTTTTTTTTTAGTAGACACGGGGTTTCACCCTCTTTCATTGGTTTTCACTGGAGATTCCAGATTCGAGCCACACCTCATTCTGTGCCACAGAGAGACTTCTTTTTTTTTTTTTTTCTTTTTTTAAGCGCAACGCAACATGTCTGCCTTATTTGAGTGGCTTCATATATCATTATAATTGTGTTGTAGATGAAGAAAAGGTATTAAACACTGTGCTAATGATAGTGAAAGTGAAGACAAAAGAAAGGCTATCTATTTTGTAGTTAGAGTAAAGTTGCTCAGTATTTAGAGCTGCCTAAATACGTCAGCATTTAAACTCTTCCTAGTAAAGGCTGGCCAATCTGAATAATCCTCCTTTAAACACGATTTTTGATAGGGTTAAGATTTTTTTAAGAATGCGACTCCTGCAAAATAGCTGAACAGACAATACACATTTAAAAAAATAACAACACAAGGATCAACCAGACTTGGGAAAAAATCGAAAACGACACACGTCTTATGAAGAACTGAGTTCTTAAAATATGACGGAGAACATAGCTATCGGAAGAGAAGGCAGTATTGGCAAGTTGATTGTGACGTTGGTCAGCAGTAGCTGGCGCTGTCTTTTTGGCCATCTTTCGGGCAATGTAACTACTACAGCAAAATGAGATATGATCCATTAAACAACATATTCACAAATCAAAAAATGTTTCAGTAATATAATGCTTCAGATTTAGAAGCAAATCAAATGATAGAACTCCGCTGCTGTAGTAAGTCAGATCACCGTATCTGACAAAATAACTACCACAGGGTTATGACTTCAGAATTATACTTTCTCTTGATATTTATTTATGTATGTATTTATTTTTTTAATTTATTTCTCTTGAGACGGCGTCTCGCTCTGTCGCCCAGGCTGGGGTGCAATGGTGTGATCTCGGCTCACTGCAACCGCCACCTCTCTGGGTTCAAGCGATTCTCCTGCCTCAGCCTCCCGAGTAGCTGGGACTACAGGTGCCCGCCACCACGCCCAGCTAATCTTTATACTTTTAATAGAGACGGGGTTTCACCGTGTTGGCCCGGATGGTCTCGATCTCTTGACCTCGTGACCCGCCCGCCTCGGCCTCCCAAAGTGCTGGGATGACAGGCGTGAGCCACTGCGCCCGGCCTTCTCTTGACGTTTAAAACTATGAAGTCAGTCCAGAAAAATGCAATAAATGTCAACGGTGAGTATGGTGTTGAGGCAGAAGTAGGACCACGCATGTTCATATCGTATTCCGTTGATCACAATATGACCTAGGGAGTAATTTCCTATGTGCCTACTTATACACGAGTACAAAAGGGTAAAACGGAGAGACTGCTAAATTAAAGGGTACGTGAAGTTCTTAATAGTCACTCCGTAAACTGGAACGCTGTCAAAAAGCGGCAGCTAGTGAATTGTTTCCATCTATTTTTCTATTATCCAATAAGTGAACTATGCTATTCCTTTCCAATCTCCCAAGCACTTCTTGTCCCCATCACCACTTCGGTGCTCGAAGAAAAGGTAACAAATCAAGTAACACAACTAAAGAAACACACACACAAACCAAAGACAGCTACGGTGTCTGCAAAAAAGCTTGCTAGAAGACTGAAACTGTTGAGTATAAGGATCTGGTATTCTACGATCATGAGTTCATTTCAGAGTTTGTTAAAGACATACGTTTCATAAGGAAACATCTTAGTTAGAAGTTATTCAGCAGTATGTACCATCCCTAAGTATTTTTAACCAAATTCGTGACAATAAAGAGCTATCTAACCAGAAAAATTAGCGAGTACCGGCACCATCCATAAGGCTTTGTCTTTACACTTCATTACCACTTACCATGCCTTACAATGTCTAGGATTGACTCTGATAGCATTTTTAAAACCAGCTAATGCTTTGTCCAATTCTTCAGTGAAGACAAGCTCACGCCCTAATGCACTATAGGCATAAGCATCATTTGGATCCACTTCGAGAGTTCTCTGGAAGAATTGAATCGCAATATCGTGTTCCCGTTGCAGACCGAAACAGTTCCCTGCAGCACACCAGGCCTCTGGCTGGCGAATTTTTATCCATGTCTGTGAAGTCTTTGGACAGAATTGAAAGAGCAACACCTTCCGGAGGATGCCAAAGTGTGGTAGAGTAGATCTCCACGCCTTCGACTCTGTAATTCTCAATCCTTCTAACCTCTGAGAATGTTCTTTCAGCTTGCATGGACTCTGAGAGTTTAAAATAGGCCCTTCCAATTTCGCACAGTACCCAACCGGTATTGCAGTGGTGAGAAGCTAGATGGCTCAAGATATTGAGAGCTTCTTTGCCGTGGTAAGAACACAAAGCTAAATAACCTTTCTCCCTTTCACGAAGAAGGCTCATCGAGCCTTCCGCTGCTGCTTTTTGTAGATTAAAAGCCTGAATCTGAGGCGCGATTGCGACTATTTTCCCTTCTGAAATGACGGAAGAGTCCAATTTTGTCACTTCCAGGCTATCACTTATGTTCGGTGGAGTTATTCCTCCTTTCTTAGTTTTACTTTTTGTTGTTCTGTTTGGGATTTTAGGTGGAAACTTCATTTTTAATTTTCTCCTATTCTCCTCGGTTGTGGAGCTGTCACTAGTCAAGAGTCGTGAATTTCTTCGAGGCGGTGCGTTCGGGGGAGATGCCATAGTGGGGCTCAATACCTGAGGTGTTGCCCTTGTCGGCGGACCAGAACTTTGTGTTTTTGCAAGAATTGGAGTTACCTTTGGGCTCTTTCCCCTCTGCGAGAAGACAGACTGTGTTCCGGTTTGGCCGATTCTGGCAACGGACTTTTTTGAAGGGGCTCCGGTGGATGGCACGTCAATGACAGAAGGTGTCTAATACCAGTGCAGTTTTGTCAATAGGATCCGTCTCCGGGACTTGGGGTTTCTGATGGCAGAATGTCAACACTTGGGGTTAATGGACTAACAGCTGCTGGTCCTCCTAATAAAACTGCGACCAGTTTTTGGTTTATGTCGAACCTGTTTAGATCATATGGAAGTTCCTGTTCCCAGTGGGACAGTATCAGGTGAAAGGACAGCTGAATCGATAGAGGACACTGGGGAGTCTGTATTCAAGGAGTACTTTGAATTGGAAGATTCTAAATTCAATCCGTTTAATTCAACGGTGTCCTGGGCTGTTTCCGTAAGAACGGTCTCAGGCTGTCTGTGACGTGAACTAGGACGAGGCCCAAGTGTTGTGGCGCAACACTTGGACAGGCAGTTGCTAAAGCTCTCTAGAGATGTGAATCAAAATGTTTGGTCAGGATCCGGCTTTTCCCCCCTATTTCACACCATGATTCAAAGGGACACCAGAGGAAAGGATTTCAACGAAGGCTCTTTTGGTCACATTCTGATCCTTTGGCAAGCCGATCTGTCTTGCAATATACATGTCCCAACAATGGAAGGGGAAAGCGAGCTGAATCACCAAACTCAGGAACAATAATATCATCATGGCTTTTCTGCTTATGAAACACTCCACCCGATAAGATTTGTTCCCCTTCTGCAAGCTTGCTGAGATCAACACAACATTTCGCAAGCAGGTATTTGCAGTGCGGTGTAGTACAACTGTGTCCTTTCAAGAGTCTATATGTTTTATAGGCCTTTCCTGAGCGGTAAGAACAGGTCGCCAGTAAAAACAAGGCTTCTTCTGAGTGTACTTCTGCATAAAGGCGTTCTGCGAGGAAAACCGCATCTCGGTAGGCATAGTGGTTTAGTGCTTGCCATATAGCAGCCTGGACGGGTCCCTGCAGCACCGCCATCCTCGAGGCTCAGGCCCACTTTCTGCAGTGCCTCAGGCACCACCCCCCCCCCCCCCGCCCCGTAGCGGCTCCGGCCCGGCCAGCCCCGGCTCATTTAAAGTCACCAGCGACCGTTACCGACCGTTACCGGGGGATGGTGGGGGAGTCCGAGCCAGAATGACTTCTTTATCCTGCTGACTCGGGAAAGCCCGGCCCCTTGTGATCCATTGCAAACCGAGAGTCACCTCGTGTTTAGAACACGGATCCACTCCCAAGTTCAGTGGGGGGGGGGGGGGGGATGTGAGGGATGTGGCATGGAGGACGAAGGACTCTCTTCCTTCTGATTCGGTCTGCACAGTGGGGCCTAGGGCTGGAGCTCTCTCCGTGCGGACCGCTGACTCCCTCTACCTTGGGTTCCATCGGCCCCACCCTGGAACGCGGGTCTTGGCAGATTCTGGCCCTTCCTGGCCCTTCAGTCGCTGTCAGAAACCCCATCTCGTGCTCGGATGCCCCGAGTGACTGTGGCTCGCACCTCTCCGGAAACATTGGAAATCTCTCCTCTACGCGCGGCCACCTGAAACCACAGGAGCTCGGGACACACGTGCTTTCGGGAGAGAATGCTGAGAGTCTCTTGCCGACTCTCTCTTGACTTGAGTTCTTCGTGGGTGCGTGGTTAAGACGTAGTGAGACCAGATGTATTAACTCAGGCCGGGTGCTGGTGGCTCACGCCTGTAACCCCAACACTTTGGGAGGCCGAGGCCGTAGGGTCCCTCGAGGAATCGCCTAACCCTGGGGAGGTTGAGGCTGCAGTGAGTGAGCCATAATTGTGTCACTGCGCTCCAGTCTGGGCGAAAGACAGAATGAGGCCCTGCCACAGGCAGGCAGGCAGGCAGGCAGGCAGGCAGGCAGGCAGGCAGGCAGGCAGGCAGAAAGACAACAGCTGTATTATGTTCTTCTCAGGGTAGGAAGCAAAAATAACAGAATACAGCACTTAATTTTTTTTTTTCCCTTCGGACGGAGTTTCACTCTTGGTGCCCACGCTGGAGTGCAGTGGCACCATCTCGGCTCACCGCAACCTCCACCTCCCGCGTTCAAACGATTCTCCTGCCTCAGCCTCCTGAGTAGCTGGGATTACAGGCACGGGCCACCACACCCGGCTGATTTTGTATTGTTAGTAGAGACGGCATTTCTCCATGTCGGTCAGGCTGGTCTCGAACTGGCGACCCCAGTGGATCTGCCCGCCTCGGCCTCCCAAAGTGCTGGGATGACAGGCGTGAGCCATCGTGACCGGCCGGCTACATTTATTTTTTTTCTTAATTATTTTACCTTTTTTTAGTTTTCAATTTTAATCTATTTATTTATTTACATTTATTTCTTTCCTTATTTACTTATTTATTTATTTTCGAGACAGACTCTCGCTCTGTTGCCCAGGCTGGAGTGCAGCGGCGCGATCTCGGCTCACTGCAAGCTCTGCCTCCCGGGTTCATGCCATTCTCCTGCCTCAGCCTCCCGAGTAGCTGGGACTACAGGCGCCCGCCACCGTGCCTGGCTAACTTTTTGTATTTTGAGTAGAGACGGGGTTTCACTGTGGTAGCCAGGATGGTCCCGATCTCCCGATCCCGTGATCCGTCCACCTCGGCCTCCCAAAGTGCTGGGATGACAGGCGTGAGCCACCGCCCCCGGCCTATTTATCTATTTATTAACTTGGAGTCCAGGTTATGAAACCAGTTAGTTTGTGTAATTTTTTTTTTTTTTGAGACGAGGCTTCACCGTGTTGCCAAGGCTTGGACCGAGGGATCCACCGGCCCTCGGCCTCCCAAAAGTGCGGGGATGACAGGCGCGAGCCTACCGCGCCCGGACCCCCCCTTCCCCCCCTCCCCCGCTTGTCTTCCCGACAGACAGTTTCACGGCAGAGCGTTTGGCTGGCGTGTTTAAATTCATTCTAAATAGAAATTTGGGATGTCAGCTTCTGGCCTCATGGACTCTGAGCTGAGGAGTCCCCTGGTCTGTCTATCACAGGACCGTACACGTAAGGAGGAGAAAAATCGTAACGTTCAAAGTCAGTAATTTTGTGATACAGAAATACACGGATTCACCCAAAACACAGAAACCAGTCTTTTAGAAATGGCCTTAGTCCTGGTGTCCGTGACAGTGATTCTTTTCGGTTCGGACCTTGACTGAGAGAATTCCCAGTCGGTCTCTCGTCTCTGGACGGAAGTTCCAGATGATCCGATGGGTGGGGGACTTAGGCTGCCTCCCCCCAGGAGCCCTGGTCGATTAGTTGTGGGGATCGCCTTGGAGGGCGCGGTGACCCACTGTGCTGTGGGAACCTCCATCCTTCCCCCCACCCCCTCCCCAGGGGATCCCAATTCATTCCAGGCTGACACTCTCACTGGCAGACGTCGGGCATCACCTAGCGGTCACTGTTACTCTGAAGACGGAGGCCTCACAGAGGAAGGGAGCACCAGGCCGCCTGCGCACAGCCTGGGGCAACTGTGTCTTCTCTACCGCCCCCGCCCCCACCTCCAAGTTCCTCCCTCCCTTGTTGCCTAGGAAATCGCCACTTTGACGACTGGGTCTGATTGACCTTTGATCAGGCAAGAACGAACAAACAAATAAATAAATAAAATAACACCAAAGTAACTAACTAAATAAGATAAGTCAATACAATCCATTACAATACAATACAATACGATACAACACGATACGATAGGATACAGTAAATACAATACAATACAATACAATACAATACAATACAATACAATACAATACAATACAATACAATACAATACAATACAACACAACACAATAGGCCAGGCGCGGTGGCTCATGCCTGTCATCCCATCACTTTGGGATGCCGAGGTGGACGCATCACCTGAAGTCGGGAGTTGGAGACAAGCCCGACCAACATGGAGAAATCCCGTCTCAATTGAAAATACAAAATTAGCCGGGCGTGGTGGCACATGCCTCTAATCCCAGCTGCTAGGAAGGCTGAGGCAGGAGAATCGCTTGAACCTGGGAAGCGGAGGTGGCGGTGAGCCGAGATTGCGCCATCGCACTCCAGTCTGAGCAACAAGAGCGAAACTCCGTCTCAAAGAAATAAACTAAGATAAATAAATACATAAATACATAAATTAAAATAAATAAATAAATAAATAAAATAAAATAAATAAATGGGCCCTGCGCGGTGGCTCAAGCCTGTCATCCCCTCACTTTGGGAGGCCAAGGCCGGTGGATCAAGAGGCGGTCAGACCAACAGGGCCAGTATGGTGAAACCCCGTCTCTACTCACAACACACCAAATTAGCCGGGTGCCGTGCTGTGCTGTACTGTCTGTAATCCCAGCTACTCGGGAGGCCGAGCTGAGGCAGGAGAATCGCTTGAACCTGGGAGGCGGAGGGTGCAGTGAGCCGAGATCGCGCCACTGCACCCCAGCCTGGGCGACAGAGCGAGACTCCGTCTCAAAAAAATGAAAATGAAAATAAAAATGAAATGCAACAAAATAATTAAAAAGTGAGTTTCCGGGAAAAAAGAAAAAAGGAAAAAAAAAAAAAAAGAAGAAAACAACCCCACCGTGACGTACACGTACGCCTCTCGCCTTTCCAGGCATCAGACACGTTAGGAATCATGCGTGATTTCTTTTTTTAACTTAATTTTATTTTATCATGATGATTTATGTTTCGAGACGGAGTCTCGGAGGCCCGCCCTCCCTCCGTCCCATTCCCTGGTTGCCCAGACCACCTCAGGAGACAGACCCTGGCTGGGCCAGATTGTTCTTCTCCTTGGTCAATGGTTTCCTTGTCTTTCTTCGTGTCTTTAACCCGCGTGGACGCTTCCGCTCGGGTTTTACAGATGGCAGCTCCACTTTAGGCCTTGTTGTTGTTGGGGACTTTCCTGATTCTCCCCAGATGTAGTGAAAGCAGGTAGATTTGCCTTGCCTGGACTTGCCTGGCCTTGCCTTTTCTTTCTTTCTTTATTACTTTCTCTTTTTTTTCTTCTTCTTCCTTTTTTTTTTTTTTTTTTTGAGACAGAGTTTCACTCCTGTTGCCCAGGCTAGAGGGCAATGGCGCGATCTCGGCCCACCGCACCCTCTGCCTCCCAGGTTCAAGCGATTCTCCTGGCTCAGCCTCCTGATTAGCTGGGATTATAGGCATGGGCCACCGTGCCTGGCTGATGTTTGTACTTTTAGTAGAGACGGTGTTTTTCCATGTTGGTCAGGCTGGTCTCCAACTCCGAACCTCAGGTGATCCGCCTGCCTTGGCCTCCCAAAGTGCTGGGATGACAGGCGTGAGCCGCCGCGCCCAGCCTCTCTCTCTCTCGCTTGCTTGCTTGCTTGCTTGCTTGCTTGCTTGCTTGCTTGCTTGCTTGCTTGCTTGCTTTCGTGTTTTCTTGCTTTCTTGTTTTCTTGCTTTCTTGCTTGCTTGCTTGCTTTCGTGCTTTCTTGCTTTCCTGTTTTCTTTCTTTCTTTCTTTCTTTCTTTCTTTCTTTCTTTCTTTTGTTTCTTTCTTGCTTGCTTTCTTGCTTGCTTGCTTGCTTGCTTGCTTTCGTGCTTTCCTGTTTTCTTGCTTTCTTTCTTTCTTTTGTTTCTTTCTTGCTTGCTTTCTTGCTTCCTTGTTTTCTTGCTTGCTTGCTTTTGTGCTTTCTTCTTTTCTTGCTTTCTTTCTTTCTTTGGTTTCTTTCTTACTTGCTTGCTTGCTTGCTTTCGTGCTTTCTTGTTTTCTTGCTTTCTTTCTTTCTTTTGTTTCTTGCTTGCTTGCTTTCGTGCTTTCTTGCTTGCTTTCTGTCTTTTGTTTCTTTCTTGCTTGCTTTCTTGCTTCCTTGTTTTCTTGCTTTCTTGCTTGCTTGCTTTCGTGCTTTCTTTCTTGCTTTCTTTTCTTTCTTGCTTGCTTTCTTTTCTTTTTCTTTCTTTCTTTCTTGCTTTCTTTTCATTCATTCATTCTTTCTTTCTTCTTTCTTTCTTTCTTTCTTTCTTTCTTTCTTTCTTTCTTTCTTTCTCTGTTTCTTTCTGTTTCGTCCTTTTGAGACAGAGTTTCACTCTTGTTTCCACGGCTAGAGTGCCATGGCGCGATCTTGGCTCACCGCACCTTCCGCCTCCCGGGTTCGAGCGCTTCTCCCGCCTCAGCCTCCTGATTAGCAGGGATTACAGGGAGGCACCCCCACGCCTGGCTTGGCTGATGTTTGTATTTTTAGTAGGCACGCCGTGTCTCTCCATGTGGGTCAGGCTGGTCTCCAACTCCCGACCTCATGTGATGCGCCCACCTCGGCCTCTCAAAGTGCTGGGATGACAGGCGTGGGTCACCGTGCCCAGCCTGTTGACTCGTTTCGTTTTTTTGTTTCTTTCGTTTCCATGTGTTCGCTTATATTTATCGACGTAAACGTTTGTATACATTTATATGTAAACGAAAATGTGTATCTTTACGTTGAATACGCTTGTGTATAGTAAATACGCATCGATTATGTAGAAACATACCTCTATGTGATAGATGCAGGTGTTTATTTCGCATAAATGAATACACGTCGCTCTAGAAAGAAGCGATCGCCGACAAATACGTGTATGCTTACGTATGAAAAGTGTTGTATTTATGTTTCTAAATGAACGAGTGTACGTATTTGTCTCTGTTTTCTTTCTTCCTCTCTTTTATGTTTTTCTTCCTTCCTTTCTACCTTTCTCTCCTTCTTTAGGCGTTTCTTCCTCTCTTCCTTTCCTTCTTTCTCTCTTTCTGTTCTTTTTTCTTTCGTGCTTTATTTCTCTTTCGTTCCCTGTCTTTCCTTCTTTTTTCTTTCCTCTCTGTTTCTTTTTCCCTTTTTTCCTTCGTTTCTTTCCTCATTCTTTCTCTCTTTTTCATGTGTCTTTCCTTTCCGTCTGTCTTTTAAAAATGGACTGTTTCAAAAGTTTTCTTTGCGTATCTACGTTTTTTAAACGGTCTCTCTTTTCTCCATTTTCTTCCTCCCTCCCTGCTCCCTTCCCTCCCTCCTTCCCTTTCGCCGTCTGTCTCTTTGCCCCATTCCCCCCGTCCCTCCCTCTTTCTCTCCCTCTGTCTGTCTCTGTGTGGATTCTGGAAGAGCCTACGCATTCTGCCTCTCCGTGTGTCTGCAGCGACCGGCGACCGAGTCCTTGTGTGTTCTTTCTCCCTCCCTCCCTCCCTCCCTCCCTCCCTCCCTCCCTCCCTGCTTCCGAGATGCATCTCCAAACACCCACACGCCGTGGGTTGTCTTCTGACTCTGTCGCGGTCGAGGCAGAGACCCGTTTTGGGTACCGTTTGTGTGGGGTTGGGGTAGAGGGGCTGCGTTTTTGGCCTCGGGAAGAGCTTCTCGACTCACGGTTTCGCTTTTGCGGTCCCCGGGCCGCCCTGCCATCCGGATCTGTCTCGCTGACGTTCGCGGCGGTCGTCGGGCTCCATCTGGCGGCCGCTTTTAGATCGTGCTCTCGGCTTCCGGAGCTGCGGTGGCAGCTGCCGAGGGAGGGGACCGTCCCCGCTGTGAGCTAGGCAGAGCTCCGGAAAGCCCGCGGTCGTCAGCCCGGCTGGCCCGGTGGCGCCAGAGCTGTGGCGCGTCGCTTGTGAGTCAGAGCTCTGGCGTGCAGGTTTATGTGGGGGAGAGGCTGTCGCTGCGCTTCTGGGCCCGAGCCGGGCGTGGGGCTGCCCGGGCTGGTCGACCAGCGTGCCGCAGCTCCCGAGGCCCGAGCCGCGACCCGCGGGGACCCGCCGCGCGTGGCGAGGGAGGCTGGGGACGCCCTTCCCGGCCCGGTCGCGGGTCCGTCCGCGCTCATCCTGGCCGTCTGAGGCGGTGGCCGAATTCGTTTCCGACGAGTCCCCGTGGGGAGCCGGGGACCGTCCTGCCCCCGTCCCCCGGGTGCCGGGGAGCGGTCCCCGGGCCGGGCCGCCGTCCCTCTGCCGCGATCCTTTCTGGCGAGTCCCCGTGCGGAGTCGGAGAGCGCTCCCTGAGTGCGCGTGCGGCCCGAGAGGTCGCGCCTGGCCGGCCTTCGGTCCCTCGTGTGTCCCGGTCGTAGGAGGGGCCGGCCGAAAATGCTTCCGGGTCCCGCTCTGGAGACACGGGCCGGCCCCCTGCGTGTGGCACGGGCGGCCGGGAGGGCGTCCCTGGCCCGGCGCTGCTCCCGCGTGTGTCCTGGGGTTGACCAGAGGGCCCCGGGCGCTCCGTGTGTGGCCGCGATGGTGGCGTTTTTGGGGACAGGTGTCCGTGTCGCGCGTTTCGTGGGCCGGCGGTGTGGTCGGTGACTCGACCTCCCGGCCCCGGGGGAGGTATATCCCTCACTCCGAGTCGGCATTTTGGGCCACCGGGTTATTGCTGACACGCTGTCCTCTGGCGACCTGTCGCTGGAGAGGTTGGGCCTCTGGATGCGTGCGGGGCTCTGGCCTACCGGTGACCCGGCTAGCCGGCCGTGCTCCTGCTTGAGCCGCCTGCTGGGGCCCGCGGGCCTGTGGTTCTCTCGCGCGTCCGAGCGTCCCGACTCCCGGTGCCGGCCCGGGTCCGGGTCTCTGACCCACCCGGGGGGCGGCGGGGAAGGCGGCGGGGGCCACCCTGCCCCCGTGCGCTCTCCGCTGCGGGCGCCCGGGGCGGCTGCGACAACCCCACCCCGCTGGCTCCGTGCCGTGCGTGTCAGGCGTTCTCGTCTCCGCTGGGTTGTCCGCCGCCCCTTCCCCGGGGTGGGGAGTTGGCCGGGGCCGATCGGCTGGTCTGGCTGGCCGGCCGGCCGGGTGGCCGACCTCCGCTCCCGGGGGGCTCTTCGCGATCGATGTGGTGACGTCATGCTCTCCCGGGCCGGGTCCGAGCCGCGCCGGGCGAGGGGCGGACGTTCGTGGCGAACGGGTCCGTTCTTCTCGCTCCGCCCCGCGGGGGCCCCTCGTCTCTCCTCTCCCCGCCTGCGGGTGGTGCGTGTGGGAAGGCGTGGGGTGCGGAACCCGGCCTGACCTCGGCGTCCCGCCCGCCGCCTTCTGCGTCGCGGGACGGGTCGGCGGGGTCCTCTGACGCGGCAGACACCCCTCGCTGTCGCCTCCCGTGGTTGTCGACTTGCGGGCGGGCCCCCTCCGCGGCGGTGGGGGTGCCGTCCCGCCGGCCCGTCGTGCTGCCCTCTCCGGGGGTTTGCTCGAGCGTCGGCTCCGCCTGGGCCCTTGCGGTGCTCCTGGAGCGCTCCGGGTTGTCCCTCAGGTGCCCGAGGCCGAGCGGTGGTGTGTCGTTCCCGCCCCCAGTGCCCCCCTCCTCCGGTCGCCACCGCGGTGTCCGCGCGTGGGTCCTGAGGGAGCTCGTAGGTGTGGGGTTCGAGGCGGTTGAGTGAGACGAGACGCGCCCCTCCCACGCGGGGAAGGGCGCCCGCCTGGTCCGGCGAGTGCACGTCCCGTGCTCCCCTTTGGCGGGTGCGCGCGGGCCGTGTGAGCGATCGCGGTGGGTTCGGGCCGGTGACGCGTGCGCCGGCTGGCTGCCGAGGGGCTGCCGTTCCGCCTCCGACCGGTCGTGTGTGGGTTGACTTCGGAGGTGCTTTGCCTCGGAAGGAAGGAGGTGGGGGGACGGGGGGGGCCTCGTGGGGTTGCGCGCACGCGCGCACCGGCCGAGCCCCCGCCCTGACCGCGAACGCTCAAGGTGGCCGCACGCAGGTGTTTCCTCGTACCGCAGGCCCTCTCCCTTCCCCAGGCGTCCCTCGGCGCCTCTGCGGGCCCGAGGAGGGGTGGCTGGCGGTTGGGGAGTGT